>NW_011888810.1:8271280-8279643 GCF_000151845.1 Pteropus vampyrus
TGACAGCATTTCCCACCAAACTAGAAGGAAGGTGTGGGTGAATACAAAAATAGCCTGAAGTAGAGCCTCAAAAGAGATGGGTTGAGAAACTATTGACTCTGTGCGGATCTGTGATGTGGATTTCAGCTCAGGTTAAATTGTGGAGATGAGTAAGATCCAGCAGGTTATAAAGTGGAGGGAAGAGACACAGTCTAAATTAAATTGACTCTGAAACAAACCAAGGAAATGCAAAACCAAAGAGAATTTACACTTCTGCTTTTTATTTCCCTACTATGTGGATAAAAACAACAACAAAAAACCTGAGTTTCTATATATTTAAAAACTCACTCTCAGGAAATTATTATTAATTAAAATTGATAAATTATGGAGAATATAGTAACGTCACAAAATGTGATTAGTAATAGAAACTATTAAATCCTTTTATTGGAATAATTAAACTTAATTTTAGAAATAAATAACAGTGTGTTCCTATAAAATGCACATCTTCTTTCTGACATTTATGGGTAAAAATTAAATAAAACAAACTTGATAATGCATTTTAAGTTGTACATGAAAGAAGTTATGGCATAAAAGGGATAGAAAAGAGCATTAAATATTTCAGATTATGTACACATGTATATATTTTTAAATCAGACATTTATCTTAATATCTTGAAATTTTGAAATAACAGTGAATATTTGGATGAAAAGTAAGAGACATTTCAGAAGAGGTGTTGTGATTTTAGAAATGCCATAAATGATGACGAGCTTGGCTACAAGGTAGTTGGATGAGACTTAATTCCCAAGGTGGATGATGCATGTTTGGGAGACTGGGAAGGAAAATGATTATATTTCAGATTCTGATAAAATCCGTATCCAAAAATAGCTTCGCACTAAAAGAATGAATCAGAAATTAGCAATAACATTTAATAGGGCAAAACATATGTCCTATTTACTTTTTGAGGTAGAAGTCAGCTTAACTAAGGAAAACTTTTTAAGGAGCGATAAGGGAAAGGATGCCTTAGGAGGTGGTGATTTTCCCATCACTTGCCTTTGTAAGGATAGCCATTTTTTTTGTAGTGATTCATATATTAAATAACGAATCTTTTCTAACTCTTGCCTTTAGTTTGAAAGCTAAAATAAGTTATACAGAAGAGGAGATTGGCAAAATCCATGGCTGACGTAGGATTCAAAGTTATAAACTGTGAGTCATTACAACTGGACTGTTGGACCAAATCCAGTGATAGATTTAGTTTCACTTAAATGACTGTTTTGTGGTGATTACCTGTTAGAATTTATTGAATGAATCTAAGGGGTATCATTGCCTGTGCCATACAGGGCATAAGATGTATTCTCAGGAACAATGACCTCAGTGGAGTAGGGGTCCCCAGACAGTGAGAATCCCAAGAAGGAGGCAGTAACAAATGCAGTGAAGATGCAGTTTCAGCAGGAACGAGGAATACAGAACAGTGAGGTGAACCTTATTATTTAGTTGAATGACATGCAATTACAATAAAATCATCGATTGAGTTTTTATTTTTTATCAGCTCAACCATATTTAGCAAAACTATGAAAAACAAAAAAAAAAGTAGAAATATCCTTCCTATTCTCAAGAAACCCATGATCTCTTGGAAGAGACAGGTAGGCAAAAAAAGAAACGTAATACTCTTTTTTGAACATATACTATTGACAGGCACTATGTATGACAAATTGAGTTTGGGTTAATTTTCTCAACTCCATTAATTATGTATCATTATTAGCCCTAGTTCCCAAAATTGGAAACTGAGGGCCAGAGAGGTTATATAAGATGTTTCAGGCTCAAAATTAGAATGTGACAGAGATGGAGTCACACCTATATGTGACTCATTTCAAAGCATAAGTCTCTAAATACTATGCTGAAAAGATAACTCTAGTGGCAATAATGGATGGCTGAGACAGGAGGATTCTAGATACAGGAGACAAATTTCAGCACCTAGCCAAGAAAGAATATATATGAAGGTCTATAAATGGGAAAAGGAATGATAATAGACAAGAAGATTTATTTGGAAACTCAAGGAATGTAGCTATTCCTGTAATTAAGAATGCAATGAGATTATAGCTACCGAAAGCTCTTAAACCATAAATAAGTCAAATCTCAGAAACATTCACAGATTATATGACTATTTCAAAAATTATAAAATTGTCTTAATGCAACCTTTAATAAAAATCAAGCTTCTAAATTAGAGGGAAGTAATGGGACTTTTACAGGAAACAGGACAGTTATGCACGAATGTGTATACTAGCATAACAGTAGAAAATAATGAAAAAGAAACTATGAGCAAAGTTTTGCAGTGACTCTTTTACATCTAAAAATATATTTTCACATGGTGAACCCATTTGGTCATGTGACAAAAATCAAAAGCCCAAAAGGAAACTCATTAAAAATAAAAGTTGCTCAGTGTTGGGGTTTAATTTCTAAATTAACCACTAAAGTTAAAATTAAACTTTAGAGAAATCCTATTAAACTCTTTGTACTTAATGTTTTTACGAAAAGTGGCCTTTACAATTTTGAAGTTTTGAATCAGTGTAATACATCTTGATGTAAAAAAAATACTGTAGATGTTTAAAAGTTGATTCATTATTTTATAGCATAAATGGAGGGTTACCTTCATTAGTTAAGTAAAAAAATTTTTCAATGACCATAACATAGATCATTTTTCCCTGAGCAGTAGAAAAAAATTTTTTTTAAAGTAGCTGCTGTAATTTTACAGGAAAATAAGAGTTCTTTTTTAATGATAATTCCAGCTTATTACCATTTGAACAGCTTTTCTATGAGCCAAAGGAAAATGTGTCTTTATCTTTTATTTCACAAATCTGCAGTTGCCAACACCATGCCCATACATTTAGACGAAATGCAATTTCATAAATCTTAATTTGTCTTGAATAAGGAAAGCATGTGACTTCAGAATAGACTGTCTCCAGAAACTAAAAATGGATTGTTGCTTGTCTTTTTAATCTATCCCTCAAATTGTCATCTCCATGTTTTGTTTACTGACATGGAAAACCAATTTGAGAATAAATGTTAGAGAATATTGTGGGATGTGAATAAGAGCTAAAAGGTTTCTTGAATCCTAGATTCACCCAGGGGTAGAAACCTATAAAAATGGCACAATTCGAGTAAAGGAAATTAAAGGCCAATGAGTTGGATACTGTAAAAAAAAAAAAAAAAAAAAAGCCATAAAATCTGTTGTGCAAAAAAAAAGTAGTGAGAAATTCGGTAGTGGAATTTTACACATTGGTGATAAATAAAAATGGAAAACGGCCACAGAAGTTCGTAAAAGAGACTTGACTAAATCATCAAATATGGTTGAAGCTTCAATGAATGAATGCTGATAAAATCCATAACAGGGAAAAGTTTTGAGGAAAGAAACAGTCAAGTCTTATTTACATTCAGTTTGCAAGTACAACATTTAATGTTTTTAACTCAGTTGTTCTGCGTTCATGAAACTTGTGATGGAAAATGTGGCTTTTTAAAGTCTTCCAGTGAATCCCCATTGTTCTTAGAATAAAATATGAATACATTGCTAAGACCAGCAATGGAGCTACAAAAAACTACAAAAAAAGCTAGGGAAAAACTATGAAATTTTAGGTAACTAGATTTGAATGGAAACTGCAGTTTGAGTTTGTGTGATACAAAGATGACCTGGGGTTTAAATGTTTTTCATGTGGAATGAGAGCTAGGAGAGAAACTCGCTGTACAATACCATAATTCTCAGTTACCCCTTTAGAGATAGAGGTGTTATTTGGGAAAAAAAACATATTCAGGTTACATGGTCATACATGGCATTAGGTGATGAAAGCCATCTCGTCTTCTTTCCTCATTCTCTAGAAGTTGGCTCAGATATTGTACTTTTAAATATCCTCCACGCTTTACCCAATTCAGGATGCTCATAAAGTGCACACCAATATCCATTAATTTGAATTTGTTCTACTAGGTTTGACCACTAAAACCTTCACCCGACATCTGCTTAATTCTTTTAATAAAAGTTTGCTTTAGTTTTTTTTTTTTTTTTCAGTTCTAGTAACTCACCCTCTATCCACGAAATGTATATGACAATCTCAGATGAAATATTTAAAGATAATTGAATAGAAAATAGAAAAATATATGAACCCACAAGAAAGACTAAAAGAAAATGACAGTAATAAGAATTGGTGAGGACGTGAACAAACAAAAACTCTAATCCCGTACAGGTGGGAGTAGAGATCGGTTTCAGCACGATGGAGGACTGGCTGGCAGTATTTAGTAAAGCTGACATGTGCACTCTTCTATTTCTGTTTTTCTGTTTCTATTAGTAGGTGAAACCTTACCAGGGTGCACCAAAAGATATCTGCAGAAAATGCTATGGTAACACTGATTTTAAGAGTCAAATACCTAAAACAACCCACGTGTTGATGCAAATCCAATGGATAAATAAAAAAGTAGTTAATTTGTAGCAGGAAAGGCTATTTAACAGTGAAAATGAATAGATTACTGCTATATGCCACAACTTTTAAGAATTTCACAAATATAATGCCAAGCAAAATAAACTAGATGTAAAATAATAAAGGAAGTCTACATAAAGTCATTGTCCATTTATATTAATTTCAAAAACAGATAATACATATCTATGATTCAGATTAGTAATTACCTGTGAGGAAACGAAGGGCTAGCGATGGGGGAGGGACGTGAGGGAGGCTTCCTGAAATCTGCTTTATAATGTGAGATGTGGCTACCTATACGTTATGAGTGCATGAAAATTCCCCAAGCTGTACGTGTGCTTTTCGTCTATCCAGACATCTTTCTATAATTTTTATAATATATATAATGTGCACAATATATATTATATATTATACATATATAGTATATATTAAATACATAAATACACATAAATATATATTAAAAAGGTGACACATTTTAAAAATAGATATTTGAATATCGAGGATACTAGGAGATAAAGATAACACTGAGAGGTGGTAATGATGGCGGTAATTATGGTGGTGATGGTGATAATATGAAAACTCTCCGTTCTATAAGAATATATCAGTCACATGTAATGAGTTGTTTGAATATGATAGGTTACCTCTACATAGTTGATGAGAGCTTGAAACTCTGGTTTTAGGTAGCCATGGATTTTAGTGCAACTTTCATCACTTACCAGTTATGTGATGTTAAGTTCTGGAAGCACTATGTCATGTCAGCTCTCTCCTCATTTGTAAAGTTGAGGTATGAACATCACTTACGGAACAGTATTATTAGGGTAAGGATTCTGATGGATAATTCATGTAAATCTCTTAGAGCTTTTATTTATATTAGTATTTATTGCCATCATTATCATCATTGTTGTCTTATCAACTTCACTACTTATCAATGTCACTACTCGTGTAGCAGATTTACTAAAGGATGGTAACGTTAGGTAAATCTCACCTTAGGAGTAAAAATTGACTACATAGATTTTGGTGTTTAAAATGCCCATATGACAAGATCAGTAGAATTTGAAATTAATTTTTTATCTTTTTATTGACTATCCATTTAAAAAATTAAGTCATGAAAAATTTCCATAAGAGTTGAAATAGCAAATGTTGGACAATAAACATATTATACCATCCCAGAGAGCTAAAATAACTATAGAAGTCCTGTGTAAGTAAGTCTTTTAATTTCAACAGTTACCTTGTCTTTTTAAGTAAAATGAACATATGACGGTGACAGAATTTATCATTGTAGAACTGCTTCTTTTTTTTTTTTTATCATTTATACATCAACTGTGATGTCCATAAGACCAAACACTTGTTACCAGTGCCAAAATTGGTCTTATTTCTCATTTTGCTTCATAAAGTAATAAGTTTAAGATGTAATGAACAGTTTATTAATTGCTCAATGAAATTCTGATGAACTGGTGAAAAATAGTGGAGGCTAAGCCAAAATTTTGGATGGCAGACAGCACCACCATGTGGAAAACTAAAATGATCTTTCACCTGCTGCTCTTTGCAAGTTGTAATGTGATGTATTCAGAACAAATTACTGTATCAAATATAATGTACAAAATACATTTAAAGGGTGTCAATATGATAAATAGAAAGTAGTATGCATGCAACACAAACTGAAAAAAGTTAAGGACCACCTGAATAATTCTTAGGTCTGCCATTTCTCCATTTGTTTTTTAATTACCTCCTGTCTGTCTTTGTAGTGAGTTATGTTAAAACCTACGACAGGGCCAGTACAGGTGTGATAGGTTTCTTGTTGCTATATCAAATCAGCAAAATGTGTATGGGAAGGGAAATGAATTTTGTCTCACTCCACCACAGATTTTGGGTAAAGGGAGTTAGAGGATAAGACTATCAAGTATAAAAAAGAAAAAAATAGAAGGTAAAATTTTGTGACAATCCGCTGTAAGAAAAGAAGAGAGAAAGACTCAATCTCGGCCATGGAAATAGGTCTGAAATATTTTCTGACAATTTTACTAAGAAATTGAAATTTTATTTTCAGAACATCCAAATGTTTATTGTTGTTAAACAATTATTTACTTTCCTAATGCACAGCTTCTACTGTTTGTATAACACTGGCAAGTCTCTTAGTTCCCTCGATCCTTACTATACCTAACGTCAAAAATGTATACAATAATAGGCACATAATATGTTCCTGAGAGTAGACATTTCTCTAAAGAGAACCTGCAAATGGCCAATAGATATATGAAAAGTTGGTTAACATCAGTAGTCATCAGGGAAATGCAAATTCAAACCACAGTGAGATATCACTTCACACTGTTAAGTTGGCTATTGTAAAAAAAAATTAAAAAAAAAAGATAATGAGTGTTACTGAGGTTGTCGAGAAACTAGAACCCTTTTACACTCTTGGTGAGATTATAAAATGGTGCAGTTATTATAGAAAACAGTATAGAGGTTCCTCAGAAAATTCAAAGTAGAACTGCTGTATGATTCATCAATCCCACTTCTGGGCATATAGCCAAAAGACTTGAAATTAGGATCTTGAAGATATATCTGCATCCCCATGTTCATTGTAGCATTAGTCACAATAGCTGAGATATGAAAACAACCCAAATGTACACCGACAGAGGAAGGAATAAAGAAAATGTGGTATATGCATGGTATGAAATATTATTCAGCCTTACAAAATAATGAAACCCTACTATTTGTGACAACATAGATGAATCTGGAAGAGATTATAACAAGTGACATGCCAGTCACAGAGGGACAAATGATTCTGCACGATTTCTCTTTTATGAGGCATCTAAATCAAATGTGTAGAAGTGGACAATAGAGTGGTACTTCTAGGGAATTGGGGGAGAGAGAGATGGCTATAAATTTATAATTATAAGAGATGAGTAAGTTTCAGAGATCGACCATACAGCATAGGGCTGTATTGAACAATATGGTACTGTGAGCTTAAAAATTTGTTAAGAGCATAATTCTCATGGTGTGTTCTTACCACCCTTCTCCAAAGAAAGGAGACGTACAGGGAAACTGGAGATGCTAAATACGTGTATTATCTTGATTATGGCGATGATAACAGGAGTATACACATATGTCCAAACTCACCAAATTGTTTTTGTACACTAGTTATACCTCAAAAAAGTTGGGGGGAGAGGATATAATAAAAAAAATTGCCCCCAAAATAAAAAGGGAAAACATATCTTTAATAATTTAGCATAGTTCTTGGCAAATACATAATGGAAATTTTAAAATATTTTACGTCCTCACTTTCTTTTTTATTCTTTTTCCCTTCCCTTCTTACATCCCTTCTACTAGATTTCTGTCTGCCCATATTAAGAAAGGAAAAAAATACATTATGATTTTCAGCATCTACTTATTTATAACATTTGATAATTTAAAAAGGAAATTCAAAACAGATCTTTTGGAAAGTTTGCAAAGAATTGAAAGCTAGTTTTTAAGTGACAAAGTTCATCTATGATCTGTCGAATACAGTCGTTACAGTCGTTACAGTCTATTCAGTGCAAGAAAATAAATGACAAGTGACATAAGGAATCGAGACACACTTATCCTCAGAAAACATGGGAGGAAGCAGATTTGTGAGGAGGCTGCTAATGACTGCAGTCAGTTGCCCGCAAATCATAATGGCCAAGGTCAGCAGTGAAATAATGTTCAAAGTACTAACCTGGTGAGACTTCAAGTACAAAAGAGCAAGGTTGAAGTGCACTTATCACGGTGGTGGTGCCCATCAAAAGAGACTGATCTCAGCATGTAACCTGAGCACACCCACTGGCCAAAACCAGAGTTTTACTAGTATGAAACAATAGTAATCAAAGAACATTTCGTATTTCACCTTAATGTTCTCTCATTTTCAAAAGTATATTAGTTGTTCATTGCATTATTAGAGAAACTTTTTGTTAA
>NW_011888810.1:8281913-8298805 GCF_000151845.1 Pteropus vampyrus
GATGCCTAAAATGGAATACTGTAGATCCTCTTTCTACTTTATGGTCATGCAGATATCTGAATCTAGATACTATATTCTCTCAAAAAACATAAATCTTATCTAGTTATTTTAGTTTTCCTAACATTTATTTCTATGTAATCTTCACATTCCTAAAATTAGTTACTGAAAGATAGATTCAAATGATAGCCTTCCCCTCTCCCCTTAGATGCCAATTTTTCATTATAATCCAACTTTTTGCTTCTCTTAATGAAATTGGTGACAATCAGCCAGACTGCCCTTTTAAGACAGGGTATCTCTGACACTGTTTATTTCATCTAGAATGCTGGCCACGTCACTGACTTTTTCTGCTTTGCTCTCATAAGTAGATTTGAATTTGCATTTTCTGAATTTAGTAGGTCTTTGTGTTAACATGAGGCTCCCAGAAACAAATACAGCATTCTCGATGTGATATATGAAGGTCGAAGGGAAGCAATACTTATCATTGCCTTTGTACTGGACACTGAATTTTTAGTGGCGGGACCTGAATTTATTCATGATTTACTTTGAATCATCTGAGAGGAAATTTCTATCCCGGAAATAATTTTCCTTTTTTTTCCTGGACAATTATTTTTCATATGGATTTATTCAGACTTTCCCAAGTTTAGTATAAGATGCTTAAAAATAGAGAATGTCCTTTTTTAATGCAAATTCTTTTTAAAAAAAAAATACCAAAACTAACTCAAGAAGAAATCTGAAAAGCTGAGTGTCTATTAAAGAAATTGTATTTGTAACCAAAACTTTCCCAGGAAGAAAGAAAGCCTGGATGGCTTTATAGGTGGATCTATCAGATAATTAACAGAAGAAATAATTAGGATCGCTGCCCAATTCTTCTTTAGAAAGTAGAGAAGGGGACTCTTTCCACTAATTTTTTGTATGAATAGCATAACAGCCCAGACTCTAAAATTTGAAAAGAACATAACAAGAAAAAGAAATGACAGACGAAAATCCCTCAGGAACATAGATGCAATAATCCTTGACAAATTATCAGTACATACATCTAAGAATATATTAAAAATGAGTTTATTCTAGTAATGCAAGAGTGGTTCCACATTTGAAAAACCAAGTAATGTAAGTCACAAAATTAACAGAATAAAGAAAAAGCATAAGATTACCTTAATAAATACAGAAAAAATATTTGACAAAATTCACCATCTATCATGGTAACAAATCTCAGCAACTTGGTATAGAAGGAAAATTCCAGTTTGTTAAAGGGCATTAGCAAAAACCTATATGTTAACACACGTAATGATGAAATAAAACCCCTGAACTGTTCTGAAAAAATGCTGGTACAAATAATTCAAAATATCTTCCTAAAACTGGACAAAAATTAGATGTGCAGATATAAAGAAATGAAACTATTAATTTAAAAGAATTAATGCATACCTAGGCAAACCCTTTCAATATTTATTATAAGGAAGACAATGTCCTACATATATTTAGGCAAAATAAGTAAAAAAAAAACAAACTACAGGTGTACAGGTGGCCTCAGACATCTCCTCTGAAATACTTAAATTCAGAAGACAGTAAAGCGATTGCCTAGAAAGTTTTGTTAGAGAAGTTGAATCAGTCTTTAATAAGACTTTTTTTTCTGTTCAAAGTTAAGGGAAAAGAGAAGGTTCTTTGAAATACACAGAATTGTTTAAAAAAGAGTAATAGAACAATTTAATATAGCAAGAATATTTTGGTTTGATTTTGGCCTTGGGTTTATATTAGAAAATATTTACTTATAACTAAATCTGGAAGGAGTGTCATTTATATAGAATTTCCATATTTGTAAGCTTAAAGGTCATTTTTGCATAATAACTGCACTTAAGCTTTAGAATCAGACACTTGTCATTTAGATATGGCTCCTGTGTGGATTTGCTGAGTGACATCTATCTTTTGACTTGGGCATCCAAAACAAGCTTATCAGCTGAGGGTAGTTTTAATGAGGACAGTATTCTCAATAAGCATACTTATACATTTCTCTCCCCAAATTATTTATCATTTTATATCACTAATAATTTGTTTACTTGAAGAGACCCACATTTTTTATTCTAATTATTTAAACTCGCAACAGCCTATTTGACTAGTTTCCCCCTATTGGTTTCCTTTTCTCTCATGTGCCTTCAGTGGTACCTTAGCTATTGTTTGTGTAATATGCATTTTTTTATATTATAGACAAACTATAGTTCTTTTAAGAAAGTTTTTAAAATATAAAAAATATAAAAAGGAAATAATAATGTATATCCTAGCATCCAGAAAAGAAAGAACAAAAAAAGCAAAATAAAACCTTAGCATGTATGGCATATTCATGACATATTTTTCACATTGATTATTAAGTCAAACTATTATTGTCAACACATAAAGCAATATTTCCAAATATTTCTCCAGTTTTATTCCCCTTGTTCCACCTAACATTTTCCTACAGTCCACCTACGTGTTTTCCCAAATATGCAAGTTATTTCTTATCCCCAAATATTTGCTTATGATATTACCCCTGTGTAAACTTCTCTCTCTCGTCTGTATCAGATATCCAACTTTAAAGAAGACGTAGAATCCCACATTTCCTTCTACCATGGAAAGGCATCATAAATTCTGTAAGAAACTTGTCTAGAAAACAGAGCTCTCAGAAGCCAGAAGCGATTGAGAGCATCTTATTAGAAATTACATGGACACGTTCTTTCATGTCTCTGGTTCTTGCTGTGGGTGACTGTTGTTTTGTTTACAGGGCACACAGTTTTGTATTAGGCCTTTTCTAATTACCTTCTTCTATTGCCCAGCATTCAAATTACATGAATAGGTGAATCCCTTCTTTTATGTTCCCAAAGCTTCACTTGTGGGCTTTTGCCAAACCACTTGTCACAGAACACTGTAGTTGTCACTTCTGTTTAACTGTCCATCAGCCCTGTGAGACAGTGAGTTCTTGATGAAAGGTGGGTGTGTCTTACCCAGCGTGTACTCACACTCGTGCTTCCCGCCCCCCCACCACCCTCTTTCCCTCTCCTTCCCTCTCTTTCCCTCTCCTTCCTTCCCTCCCCCTTCCTCTCCCTTTCCCTCCCTCTCTCCCCCTCCCTCTCTCTCCCTCCCTCCCCCGCCCATCATCACTGTTCATTTTAAGGCAGTTACCACACCAACTCATAGCTGACTAAGCCGATAGAGGGACTTTGTGCTTTCTTCTGCAAGCTTACCTTCTGCAAGCTTTTTCCTATCTCAAGGGGAGCCAGATGCTTGATATTTTAGCTAGATATTGAGATTAGAAGAAAACCCATCTATACAAGTAATGATTTTGCTCCTGAAAAGAAAATCAGTGTCTTACAAAATCTTAATTAAATCAAGCTAACCTCTTCTGTTACTAACCAACTATATGTTTTGAGATAGGCCACTTCCCATTGCTGGATCTCAGTTTTCTGAGATTTGGGAAAGAAAAGGGGTTGAACTAAGCATATTTTAATCTCCTTTTAGCACTAGCTTCCTATGATATAGGACAGGTAAATTGCCTATACAATAAATACAATATTACTTCTTTCAGAGTTAGAGATAGGTGTTATGATAAAAAATACTTGCCTCTGTGTTATAGCTTCTCCCCTACATTAAAAAAATTATTTTTGAGTTTTCAAATATAACCAGAGCTGTATTTTCTATTTACCATCACAAAATCACTATAAAATGGGAAAGACTTTTTTTTTCATTTATGCATGTTTTTATTCACTCAGCAGTTCCTCATTGAGCACCTACTGTGTAGCAGGCACTGTGTTAGACAGTGAAACCATAGAGATGATGGACACTTAAGTGAGTCAGCTCCATTTAATAAATGCTGAAATCACATGATTAGCCAGGACTAGAACCTACAGTACCAAACCTGATCTTTTTCTTTAACTCAACCAACAAGTTCAACCATTACTCCATACAACTTTGAAGCTCCTCTCATTTCTGGGTTCTGCTTTGGAAGTTAAGATTTAAAAAAAAAAAAAAAAAAAAACTAGGTAGTTTTAAAGATGGTCCTTATCCAGAAATATATGTACTCATTTGAAAATCTGGCCTGAAACAAATTCCACATGGAAACTGGCTCTGCTCCCCAGTTGCCAAAAGAGCCTCATAGCAGAAATATGACCCTGGTAAGAGAAATACAGAGTATGTGTGAGTAAAATCACCGGGGGGTTGGCGTGAAGCAGCTGTGTGATTAAGGAGCCAAACTTTCAAGTAAAAATAGAATTAATGGGATAGTTAGCCTAGTTGAAGAGAAATTGAAAATGAAACATGTAATGGGCTTGGTTTTCTTTTGTAAATGTTGCAAAATGAGTATATTATACCTGGGGCAAGGGCAAAGTACCAGTGCTGTCTGGAATGGTGTGGGTTCTGCTTATATTCTTCTCCAGGAAGAAACAGAAGGTAGGATTTTGCCCCATTATCGTTGTCTCAGCTCTATTGATTTCGTCGTGACTTTTTGTCTCATTCTATCCTGTTGTCTCTCTTTATATATATATATATATTCATTTTTATAAAATGAGTGTTGAGAATCTATTTCTTCCAGACCTTAGTTAAGCATGTAGAACAGACATATAATTTTGAGTCAGAAGAAGTCCCCGCTATCAAGAATAAGACACATATGTGACCTGGATATAACAATAGTTCCTCATGACCCAGTTAGTCATTGTTTACTATAGGTACCAAAAATAAAAATAGAAAAGCTTGATATCTACAAACTACAAATAAGTACAAATATTTTAAACAATTTTAGCACTCAAAAAGTTATTAGAATTAGTACAAATGTTGCAGAAAAGTTGCAAAAATCAGACCAGCGAGAAGCCAAGCAGCACTCGGAGAGTTGGAGGACTCAGGTTTATTACACCAGCGGTCTCAGAGGGGCTAGCTAGTGCTCTGAAGATCTGAGCCCGGAGCTCACTTGCAACATTGCTTATATAGAATTTATTTGGCATGGACTGATTGGTTAATTTGTCCTCAGATGGTTACAAAGTGCCAGAGTTGCTCTGAGTCGCAGGCAGTTATAAAGAGTTACAAAGCGCAGGAGTTGCTAGGGAGTACAGGCAGTTACATTTGTTGCTTAGAACAAGCAAAAGGAAAGATGAGTCTTTGGTTACTTTCGAGTAAGGTCTATGCAGCAAGCATATCTACAGAAGCAGAACAAAGAGCTGAATAGCCTTTTGAGTGAAAATTCCTTTTCACAAATATTACCTATGGTCATTCTCAAAAACTGTTGAGAATATATACATTGGGCTGGAGGGAGAGAGCTGTGCTCATTACCCAGAAAAAGCCCTTTCTATAAATTTCTGATAAATCTCTATCTTTCTTCAGTTCTTCATGCCCCCTTCCTTAGCTCTCTGATCATCAGTTATTTACATTCTCCTTCCATCCTGGTTTTCACCAGTAGGAATTTTTTTCTCAACTCACCAGCCGTATCAAGTTCCTCTAGGATCATCAAACACCTTAAAATTCCAGCTGCCTTGTCTTTCCTTGCTTCTCAAAGAGGAAATGACCTAAGATACTTTATTATACTCTCTTCAATCCTTTTTCTGTGAGGATTTTCATATAATTTCCAATGAACCAAATTCTCCACCTCCTTTTTTCTTTTTCCCTCTTATTATATTTATATTTAAATGTTTGAAATAAGGGAAAAATCACGAATGGCAGTGGTTGCTAATGGTTTCCTAGTGAAGACAACCTTGGAGTGTGGAGCAGCCCCTGCAAAGGGCAAAGGAAAGTAGCAAAGGAGAATTTGTCAATGCTTACTTTTTATTTTATGTAAACCTTACTGGATTCTAAGGGCACTGCTATTGGATAGTAAGATCTTGCATTTTATTTTCTGAGAATAGCTTTTACTACTACAGATAATCAGATATGTGACATACATGCAGAGAGATAGAGAAAAAAGATAATCTTGGCAGTATCTAATTGTTACACATAGCCCTAAGGCTCAGCCATTCCTGTCCATCCATGCCGTGGAATAAATACATTGCACCACAGAAAGATTCCCATGCATGCCTAAGAGATTCAATATGAATTTCTGTCACTTTCAATTCAAAAGGTTTTAACTATTTCAGAATCTATTACAATTCTGGTAGGGTGGCATTTTCATCCTAATTTTACAGATGGTGAAATTAAGGCTGAGAAAAATGGAAAATTATAAATAGTTTGGAAAGATGATCTGAGGATATTGTGATATATGTGATACATGCAGGGTTTGGGGGAACACATCTTATAGTCTAGGGTGTATCTTTGTATCTCTCTCTGTGTGTATATGTGTTGCTTTGTGTCTGTGTTTCTATGTGACTGCATATCTGTGCTCCGTGTGTGTGTGTGTGTGTGTGTGTGTGTGTGTGTGTGTGCATGCATGTGTGTAAGAAAGAAAAATGAGAAAGGTAGGGGATGGGGAGAAATTTGAAGCAGAAGATATAAAGGCTACATGTGAAATAATGCAAATCTTGTGCTTGACAAAATGAAAAAAAAATCAGTAAGTCATGTAAAGGTGTTAATGATGTCCTTATTTTCCAAACCACTTGATTTTCATGTTACTTCTTCTTACCTATCTTTCAAGTACCCAGTATTCTGAAAAATTGACAATAAATTTACTTCTCTCTGTCCCCTCTGACAAATGAAGACAGCTTTCAACAAGATGGTAATAGCAGCTTCTCCAAATTACTCTAAAAATACTGCCGGGGTATCAGCCTCTCCCTGAACTGCCTTGTTATCCTAATGCAATTATGTAACTTTCTAATCTTACTGACAGTGCAGAAGTCAGGAGGCAAGAGGGAAAAAAAATGCTGCAAACCAGAAGTACTGAACATCTAAAGTGAAGGCGACTGACTAACCACTGCTTTTGCTTTAATATCAGTCTTTAGCTACTGGCATCTAGACCAACAACTCCTTAAGGTTTCTGAGCTGGCCAACACTTTTCTATTCAACAGATTCACTTTGATGCTCACAAATGCTATAACCTTCCTAAACCAGTGTTCTTCCTCTTTATTCCCTGCTCTAATCATCCTAAATGTAGCCGGGGGCCGGGGATATAGCTGTGTGTTCAGTGAGTGCTAAAGTCCATCCGGGAAGTGAGGAATGGATGGGATGTCATGGCACCTACATAGAGGCGCTTTCCCCAGCTTATTGTCATCGCCATGCAGGAGGGACTGAACATTTCGTGGAAAGCTGCCTGTCGTTCTGTATAGATACTTTTTTTTCCCCCACGAAGTGCACTAAACATTGAAAGCAAAATCACTTTGAAGTAAAAAATCATAGGATTTTAAAGCTGTAAGGTACTGAAGAGAAACACTATTGCTTTTGCTTCAGTTTTACAGATGAGGGAAATGAGGTTCTCAGTAGTTAAGTGAGCGGAGGTCGTGTCCTGAAAATAACCTGGAGTGTGTATACCTGGAAGGGCTACCTCCCTCTACACAGTGGATTAAAAATTGTTTTGTCTTTTTATCTGAATTTTTAAAATTTTCTAAAATGAACGTGTATTACTCTGTAAATAAAAATTGTTATTGTTTAAATAACATAAGGTTTGGCAATAGCCCAATCTGAGTAAGAGCCCGAACTCTGCCCTTCAGATACTGGGTGACCTTAGCAGGTTACTTAACCTCTCTGATGTTTAGTATTAACTCTATTTTATAAATGAAAGCACTTGCATCAATTTTGCAAGAGCAGTGTGAGGCTCTGATGGAATAAAATACTGAGATAACTAGGATATGATTTTTCGCCCCCCTCCCCTACTTTCAATAAGATACATATACACAACTGAAATGTGCTCAGTGCTTACTCTCTTTCTCTAAAGGCAGTGGAAATGTCTGTTTATGTTAAATGACACAACGCATTTTCATTTCCTGTTTGGGCTTTTAATCCCTTCATACAACCAGAGAGTTTGTCCCAAATCCCCTGTACCACACAAATTCAGGCCGTGCCTGTGAATGATGCTGATTCTGTCACTAAGAGCATGCGCTGCAGTTAAACTAGGCTTGGTAACGGCAGCCCATTGCAGGCCAACAGATACCTTTTGCTGTTAAGAACTATATCTTTTTCTACACAGATGTGGAACAGGGGGGCCCAATGCACAGGTCCTCTGAAACAGTCAATGTGACATGAGTACTAATAAAAATGATAATGAAAAAAGCTGACATTTATTGAGTACTTATATGCCAAGTAATTTAATAACAACATCAGTATATTTAATCTTTCCAATAAGTCTCTGAAGCAGTTAGTATAATCTTTGATAAACTGAGAGTTGGGAAGATAAAGTGAATAACTCAAGGTCTCATAGTTATTGAATGATGGATCTGAGAATGAGCCTTGAGCTATAGATTCAAGATACTGTGCTCTTAAGCATCACTGGAAGGCTGGTGGGTGGGGGTGCAGGAGCAGGAATGTGGACATGATTCTGAATGTGACTTATAACAACAGAGAAAAGAAAATATGGCTAATTAGAGTATAATGTTAATATTGAATAAATTATCAGTTGAGGGGTCCAGTTTTTGTTTTTCATTCATTTATTCATTTTTTTTTTTTTTTACTTTGTAAATATTTATTGAGTACCTACTAATCTCAGGGCTATATCTAAGAATTGGAGCTATTATGAAAAACTATGGCATGATCTGTAATAAGAGCTTACTCAGTGCTAATCACTTATTATTTACGTACTGGTATCAGAAGAGAAATGCCTAATATGTTTTAACTAAATTCCAAATATTTTATTTAATTTTCACAATGACCAAATGAAGTGTATGATGTTGCCTTCATTTTATAGATGAAACTATAAGATGTTAAAAGATTTGCCAGTTGACTAGGCTGCAACTTTGGGGGCTGTGTTCTCAACCACTCTCATCTGTCTTATTCTGAACTTGATCACTGGGTTGGTATTCGTATACCAAAGTCATGTTTAATTGAGGGAAATGTGTGCCTGTGGTCTCACAGAAACAAAATGTAGAGGCAGAGTTGGATGGAAATGCATCATAGAATTAAGAATTAATTGGAATACGTAGTGGTCTGGGTATACGTTAGTCTCTAAGCGTGCTCTGGGCTCCTGGCTTAAGTACTGTGAATTGTTGACATTGACCTCCCTAGCCCAGTGTGCCTAATTCCTTGAGGACTTTTAGGTAATTCACAGCAGTATGTTTGAAAGATACTCCTTGGTAACTCGTTTTTCTCAATATAGATCCATTGAAAGATACTCATTGTAAATAATGCAAACCAAAAAAATAGTATAAGAAGTAAATAAAAATTATCCTGAACTCCAGCACCAGAGCCACCACCCATGGATGTATTAGTGGCCACCTAGGGCATTTTTCCTGTCAGTGTGCATGCATAGATGGGGTGATAGACAAATAACTTTACCAAAGCAGGACGAATATAGATTAATGATATTCTGGGGAGAGACCTTAGCATAGGTAGATAGGTAGATGTAGATTCCAATCCTAAGTCTCATGCTGATATTAATTGACTATTAACTATAAGCCAATCAATGAGCATTTCTGGTCATGAGTTCCATAGTATATCAAATGACAGGCTCATTCTGTTGCCCAGAAACTATATTTTCTTGTGCAATCTGGAGGAAGGAATGGGTGTGTGGGAAGGGTTTATATAAACTAGATCTTGAAGTAGAGGAGAGAAATTTTCTGATGCCTTCTAGCTCTAAAGTTCTGTATATCTGTGGTTTCATGTTAATCCATTTGTTGCAAAACAATTTATTCTTTTAATTCTGTATCTTTTCCATTCCAATGTGTTGAAACCCTAAATGAGGTAGCAGTTGTAGAGGAAGTAGTAGAAAGAATAATTCAGGGACATCAAAGAAAAGCAAATTGCAACACGATTTTGCATTGCCATGACCTTGGGTTCATCTGAGTGTATGCGGATATATCTAAACATGTATATATGAAAAATAATGATCTAGAACAAGGGGTAGAAAATTTTTTCTGTAAAGGGTCAGAAAGCAAATTAGAAGCTAGCATATAGGCGTTTATATAACCTTTTAAAATGTAAACATCTAAAAAGGTAAAACATTCTTAGCTCCTAGGCTGTACAAAAAAAAGGCAGGGAGGGATTTGGCTGTGGGTCATAGTTTGCATACCCTTGATCTCAAAGATTACGATTTATTCCAGAGACCTTTACAGAAAGATTTTTGGCAGGAGAAGTAAATAACATGTAGGGGGAGTTAAAGAGTAGTTCAAACAACAATAACATATTTTAAAAAATTCATAACTAAAGGATTTGGAAAACATATTTATTAAAAAATAATTTCAAATGTATGTTTTCTTTAATCCTTTTCGTCAATTCAATTGGTCAAGTGAGTCGTTCAGCCTTCTCTTTGTAGAGGCTGTTGCTGGTGACTAAGACAGGAGAAAGTGCATGAGCGTCACCCCATCTATGCCTGCACACTGGCAGGAAGAATGCCCGGGGGTGGCCACTAATACATCCGTGGGTGGTGGTTCTGGCGATGGCGTTCAGGATCATTTTTATTTACTTCTTTATACTATTTTTGTTGTTGTTTGCAAGACGAACCCCTTTCTTGATAAGGCCCTTGGTGGAGAGCACCCACTCTCCACCTTCTTCGCCATGTGCATCCTTTCCACTTACTTTCCTCTTTAACATTCAAGTTTTGTTATTGGAAGTCTCATGAATATGTTATTTAAAAGTTCTGGGATTTTTAACAGCCTCCTGATAATCTATCACCTGGGGAAGAAGAAAAAAGAAAAAAAAAAAAAGGATGACAGCTTATGCTGTGAAAACTCCGAGGGCAGATAAGAGATTTGCCTTTTATTTTTCCCTTTCCACAAATAGAATTGCTGCATTTAGGATATGACAGTTTCTTTCCTGAATAGCTTTGGGAAACTGTATGTGATTTGAAAGTTCTATGAATAAGAAAACTGAAGATTCACTTAATTGTTGCATCTTTCCCCTATGAGATGCAGAATTCATGGGTTAAGATTAACTTTGAAAAATATATAGATTCTGTTGCTCAAGAGTCTGCGGTCAACGGGAGAGTCTTCTGTGTGGTCTCAGTTAGACTTACCTATGTTCCCTTAACTGAACCACTTTAAATACAGACTCACGTCCAAAAACAGAACATGTGCCATCTTTAGCCCTGGTTCTACTCATATATCTTTGTTTCCATCTTCAAAAATTGGGTGATCCTCAGTTGGCTCTGACGTTACCCTCTCAAAACCATCATCAGTCTCCTAAGCCCAGTGACTCACTCAGTCAATCCACAGTGTATTAGAAACTCCCCTGAAACAGGCTGCTGGAATTCCCTCCCTGCACTTAGTCAAGGTGGCCACCTCAGTCCCAGAGAGCTGTGAAACGTGGACTAGAACAACCTGACCAATATTCCCTGTTGGGCGAGGGCTGCTTGATAATGATTAGGTTACTAGCAAGCAGGGCCTGGTCTTGCTCATTCTTTTTGAGAGCTTTTCTTCTCCTGTTTATGTTTACAACAATAAACTAGGTCAACTTTCAATAACTGTTGAGCTGAAGACCCCACAACCTTGGCATGACAATATTGTTAAGATGATAAGGAATGACAGGTTTTGTCTCTTCTGTGATGGCTTTAGAACTAGCTGCCAGGTACTCTTATAAAACCCAGAAAATACCAAATCTCTGCCTGTTGTGGAAAAATATCTCAAAAGCTCCAAAACCCAGTCCAATGAAAAACCAAGCAGTAACTCAGAGAGAAGGAGAATTCAAATTTATTATGCAAGGTCCCAGACGAGCTAGTGCTCTAAAGATCTGAGCAGGCTCTCAGTGGAAACATCTTTTTATATACGGAAAATTTACACAAGCTGATGGGTCAGTTTGAACATAAACTGTTACATAACAACAGGAGTTGCTATGCAGATTTCAAGTAGTAACATACAGGCAGGTCAGAGTTGCTATGGGTAACCAGTAAACACAAATTGTTACAGGAAGTGAGAGCTGCTGGAGTACAAAATAGTTACCTTTATAAGTTGAGCAAAGTGCAAGGAAGCTCTTGCAGGAGCTCTTGCATGCAACAAGTCTATCTGCAGAAAGCAAACATATTTACAAAAGCAGAAAGCTGATTAGTTTTTAATGAAATTCCCCAAATTTCCTCTTCATGCCTGCATACTAGATTGTGTCACTGCTTAGCATGAGTTGCGGTACAAAACAGTAATCTCTCTCTCTCTCTCTCTCCCCTTCCCCTCTCCCCCTCCCCCTCCCTCTCCCTCTCTCTCCACACACACACACACACACACACACACACACACACGCACCAGTAGGAATATCATCATGCTTTGATTTTGTTCCCTTTCTCACTCATTCTTTTAAACTTATTCCATTCAAATGAGTAAGATTTATTCAGTGCCTTTGGGGTCCTAGGGATGCAATGATGAAGGAAAGATGCAGAACCAAACCTCACAGACTGTCGAGATCCTCCTCCTGTATCCTCCATGGGATACTGCTGGCTCTTCTTCTTTTCCTGGCTTCCCTTGTAACCCTGCTTTCCCTTGTGAGACATGTCCCACTCTGAGCAGGGCTGCAGTGTCTAAGTATTATACATTTCTGGGCATTTCTGTTGATAATTTTGTTTTATTTTAAGGATTGTGTTTTCATCTGCTGTGGTTGTACTGTGTGAAAGGCATATACATTTTTGAAGAAATGGAGATAATTGAAAGTAAAAGTGAAGAGCAATTGAATGCTGTGCCATTCAAAAATGGGAACCTTCTGTTTAGAACAAGTATCGCTTAAAAATACAAGGTGAAATAACTCACCTCCCTGATCCGACCTCCCTACCCCACCTTTAGTCTTAAGTGGGATAATGGCATAGTATATAACATGTTCTTAGACTTCTAACAAGATACACTCCAAATGGATTAAAGTGTATAAATAAAAATAGATAATGTAAAAAATGTTATATCTTCAGTACTAAATGAAGTCATGGGTCAGAATCAAGGACTTCCAGAAATACATTTTAAGGATCATCCTGTAGTTAAATTGAATTAACAAAAAAGCAACTCGTCACTGTATAAAAGACAGTAATAAAAGGTACAAGACTAGATACAAAGTTGACAAAAGAGTGTAACAGACCAAAAATATAAGAATTTCCTAAACCTCTCTGTCCCTGAGGCCTTGCTCTTTGATGTGTATCTAAGTCATTTTTTTCCCCCCAACAACTAAATCACTCTTTGGTCACAGACCAGAAAACCAGCACTGGGAAGTATTCATCAGGGAGACACAAAAAATGCAGTTTGGGAATGGCAGTTTTTTCTTATTTCTGGAAAAAAAAAAGAAAGAAAAGAAAGAGAAAGAAATCATCTTAAACTATTCATCTGGGGCAAAAAAAAAAAAAATCTGTCAACCATTATCAAAATGATTTACTTAAGAGCCATTTAATGAGATTCATTAATTTAAAGAGATTTAAAACAGTCCATATTAAAGGACATTTTGACAGAAAAAAATAGGTTATAATAAAAGCTGAAAATCAGCAGTCTCTTTTTATCAAAGATGATGCAGAATTCTCAGCAAAATCTTTCAAAGGGAAATTCAAGATCTGATTCAATTAATAGCAGTCTTTAAACAGAAAATAAAGTTTATAGTAGCTCACAGTACTAAATGTATTACTGAAAAGAGCAAAAAATGTTCACTGTTTTCCTAGGGAGACATCTAAAATGAGATGGGAAGGACAAAAATGGAGGGTGGAACCAAACACATTTAACCATGGAAGGAGCAGCCTCGCCTAGAAACAAAGCTGACTTTTGACAAACTGAAAACCAACTTTTCCATTCCTTGTTACCTTTGAGGAAGCAATTGCTTATAAAATTAGTGAGAGCATCATTTTCTCCCCCAGACATGCATTTAGAGAAGGTATTAATGAAATGCATTCAGCTCCTTAAGAAAATAACATTTACTCTTTCTCTTAAATATACATTACAAGGATAGGTACTAAATACACCAAAATGATTGCCTTTGTGGGGGAAAGTGATTTTGGAATAGGTATGCATAGGAATAAATACATGACATTAAAAAAAAAAAGAAAGAAATATGTAGAAATAAGTTTATATAAACCCTTCCAAAATACGTATGTGAATACATATGGACATGCAACTGGAGAGTTGAGGTGTGTGGAGTAAATAACTTTGACCGCAGAAGAAACTCAGAACACCCTGTGTTAGCTGGGTCCTCTGCGGAACAGGTGCTGAGATGGATTTAGGAATGCAAAAGGATTTTGGGGATGGGGAGAGTAACATTTTCCAAAGATGAAAGAGGGAGGAAGTGGGATTGGGCAGGGAAAGCTGCAAACCAAGATGAAGGTCCTCTCCTCTGAGAAGGAAGAAGAATGGAAGAAGGATTGGACGGGAGAACCTCAGACTGCAATGTCGATCTGCAAATTCTTTTTGGCGGGGGTGGTAGCACCCAAGGGGGAGATCTAGAGCAAAGATTTCCCACGAGATGGGCCCAAGGTTGGATAGAAATAGCCAAGACCCAGTACTTGTCAGGTCCAGTCGTTGGTGAGGGCTGCCCAGGTGCAGTATGGCCTTAAGGGGAAAGCTGAGGTGGACCCTGGAGTTTTCCAGCAGGTGGACGCTGCCACCTCACTGCCCTGCTTGTCCTGAAACAGAAAGTTCTTTCTTGAAGGCAGATCTGAGCAGCACGAGCAAAATTTTTAAGGCCGACGAGACCCAATTTCTTTCTATTCCTTTTATGGATTGTGCTTTTGCCTAGGCTTAGATCCCTAAGAAATTTTTCGCCCCCTAAAGTTTTACTTTCTAATAGAGTTACAATTTGACACTTACAACTGCACATTTAATCCCATGATCCATTTTGAGTTGATTTTTGTATAAGATGTGAAGTTAGGTTGAGTTCATTTTATTTACCTTTGGATGTCCAATTGCTTCAGGACCATTTTTTAAAAAGGCCATCCTTCCTCCACTAAAGTGTTTGCACCTTTGTCAAAAATCAATTGAGCATATTTGTATGGATCAAGCAACTTTTAAAGAAGGCATGAGTATTACATTGTAAATGTTAGAAAAAAGTGTGGAAGGTAGTTTATATTGATGTAGCTAATCAGTGCAACATCACTGAAATCCCAGATTATCTAAGCCGAAGGGTTTTCCTTTCTCTGCTTTCATGAACTTTGTCTAATGCTTCTTTCAAGTTCCCATAGTGATTTGTACACAATAGACGCTCAAAAATAGAAGAAAAAATGTGCCTCAAATTATGGTTGATTAAAAGACCACTTAGAATACATTAGTATTTTAATTGATCGGAGCTTGTAGAGATTCGACCTCTATCTCTAAGTCTATGCATTACAAACTTAAATTTCTGCAGAGAGTATCTGATTTCAGAAACTCTCCTTTGCTTTACTCATATGATTTTTCTTTGGGAGTTGCTTTACAATGCAGTTGTTTTTTAGAAACCTGACAGCACTTCCCCTTCTTGAAGACAGACTATTAGAATAAGGAGGAAACCTGCCAATTCTGCAAATGTGAGATTTCTACGATCACTAATTTAATGAATAAATTGCCTTGTATTGTGAGACCAGATTTGAATCAGATTTTCTTTTGATTATCAATTCATATAGGCCTCTATTTTCAGGCAAGTATTGAGAGAGGAGGTATAGTCATTACCTATGAATTTCACCAGACCATATGCCTGAGAATTCCTGGATTATTGTTAAAAATGAAAATTCAGCGATTCTGCCCCAAACCCCTTAATCTAAATATGTTGGTGTCAGGCCCTGGAATCTTCATAAATATATTATGCAGGTGATTTTTTGCATGACAACTTCTGAGAAACATAATACCACAGGGATATTCTAGGAAAAAAACTGCTTTTTGAGATTAATATATCTAGATTAGTTGCTGATATAAAATCCTTAAATAACTGGAGATCAGAAACTATGCATACCATGTGATATCCAATTGTTGCAGAACCACTTGATATATAATATACAAACTAACATTAATGAAATATAGTTTAATGTTGAGGCCAAGACTGTAAATGCAAAGAGCAAAGAAGAGTAATTAAAAAGGTCACATGAATTATCATTTTTTTTCTGTGTAAACTGAGGCTATTTAACCAGACAGACAAGCACAGTCAAGGTCAATTTTCTGTCCTTGTTATCTATCTTTGGCAAAATAGCAAAATTCTCTACTGTAATCTGCTATCTACCAGCAATGAGCATATACATTAGTATGGAATAAGAAGATACACAAACACACAAAAACTTTGACTTTTTGTCTAATAAAATATATTTTTTTATATAATGCTTATTTTCCTCAATTATTAAAGCTATGAACTATGAGCTTTAATAATTGAGGAAAATACGGACATATAAATATCAAATTATAAGTAATCAAACTACCTTTAATTTCATCAACAAGCAGTGACCATTGTTTAATGTACGCATACATTCACTCATGCATATATATGTATATATGTACCATGAGGCATTCATAATCTAGTTTCATGAATTTTCCAATCTTCTGTTGTTTCTGCTGTATTCCCCTGTAAATTGTAGACAGTTGGTGTATATTTAAAATTTTCAAATAAAGTTGGAATTCACAAAGGAACTCGTCTACATCAGCTGCTCAATTTTAAGGACGTTTTATAATCAGATAAAAACTTTTTCCACTTAGTGGCTATCTGGCTACAGGCAAATTTATGAAGCCTTCTTAACTTTAGTTTCCCTGCATCCAGTGTGAATGTATTAATGGCTGCCTTATGGAGTTGTGTTACGGTCCAAATTATTATATATGTGAATGGTATATCTGAGGACCTGACACACGATAAGACCTTGCAACATCTGAAAGACATTTCAGCACCTTGCATACATGCCTCCCTGAGCTGAATTGCTCTCCATGCATGAAATGGCCCTTCAGCATCTACACAACATCCTGGGTTGAATGTTTCCC
>NW_011888810.1:8299700-8310876 GCF_000151845.1 Pteropus vampyrus
TGGATAAAAAATAAGTAAGCTTTTTAACAGTGGTTGAGAGATTTGGCGGTGCTGTTATTTTAGTAAATTTATTGAACGTCTGCTTTATTTTTAAATAATAGTAATAATAAATATTATAATGCTAATCATGAGGGAAAAACAGAAATAAGAACTTCCAAAACTTTTTAAATGACTCGAGAGAAACAGTGGTACATCTGACAAATTAACATTATATGGTAAAGATTAGTAAACTTAAGTGCTAGTTTTACTACATTGTTATAAACACGTCAGTAGCAATTCTGAATTCTGCAGGCTTGGGCCAAGGAAAGGTAAATATAGTAATAAAAAATGAGCACATTTTACATGACAGAGACAAGGGTTATATGCAAAATAGTGAACAATAAATATACCGTGTTCACCGACTTGCTCACAGCTGCTATTGGCCATAAACATCAGGATTCTGATCGAATATCAGAGGCATTTTGATGCATAAATTTTGGCATTTATGAGCATTTAGAGTGCCTATTATGTATCAGACTCTATGTAAGATAAGGTCAAATACAACCATAAAGCTGGAAGCCTGGAGTGAGAGTAGTTGGCTCTCTTTGGTCTCCTAGAGATGACCTAAAACTGCATCGATGGCTAAAATAGTATTGACAAAGTCTGGGAGTAGACTGACTTGAAGATGAGGTAATTCAAAATATACTCTCCAGGCCTTCCCCCCATCCTACTTCTTGCTAGATGCAGCAACCCTACATGCTGTAAACATTTTTTTTTTCTCTTTTTACTTAGTATTTTCTAGTAAAGGTATCTCTTCTTGATCTAAAGTATTTACTTTCTCTGGAGAGATTGAAAGAAAAAGGGTGAAGATTCACAGCATGGATTTTAACTCAAAAAATCTTGTGTAAATGCAGTGGGTGAGAAGTTTTGTGGCTCCTGAAGACTTCTGCAAATTCACTATTTTTTATTTTTATTTTTTCTGGTGGTGTTGGGAGTGGGTATTTACCTCAGCAATTCTTCCTAAATTTTTTTTTTCACATAAAGCAAATCATAATGAAAAATTGCTAATTAGTTGATGAAAATATTTATCCTTAATTTTTTTTAACTTGAAATTAATCAGAAGTTGGTCAACACTGGAAAACACGTGTCTACAATCTGCTGCTTCAGACTTAGGGACATTGACATGGACTGTAGGGAGAAAGCAGGAAGACACCGTGGTTAAATCGATAGACCAGGTTTGAATCTAGGCTTCAGCAACTTACTACCTGTGTGACTTAGCTAGTTGCTCAACCTTTCCATGGATCTATTTTTGTTTATGCATATATGTATGTATCTGCCAAATAGGGTGTTAGTGACACATAGCTTGTGAAGCTCGATGGAGTTAATCTGCATAAAACTTTTTGATTGGTGCCTGGCACATAGTTACACAGCGAATGCCCAGTAAGGATAACTCTAATTGTTACCTTGAGAAATTAATGGCTTACATGTTTCATGGCACTGGTCTTTCTTAAGCATGGCAGTGACTACAACCTATGTCTATCTAGTCACCAGTCCATACAGTAAAACGTGTTACATGGTGGTGAAAGTTCTAAGGACCAGCGACAGAACAGAGGCAATGTAATTTAGCTAAGCAGCAACTCTTGCCTGCAAAAGGACAAATTCTTTCTCCATCATTTGCCTTGTTCTCTGTAAAATGAGGATCATGATAGTCCTACCCTATTATGGATTTGTAGGGAGGATTAACTAAAATAATGAATACTGGTGCCTAGTGCTGGATTAAGTGCTTTGCATTCATTCCATTCTTTGATCATGAACCATCTGAGGTAGGCATCGCTATCATCCCCGTTTTAAAGATGTGAAAGCTGAGGCTCAGAGTGGTTTTGCCAGGTTCTCAGTGCCCCATCTAAACAGCAGGATTCAAACTAAAGACTGTCTTAGTCCAAATAAATCCTATGCTCATAATAATGACCTTGAATGGAATCTAAACGTTAGGGCACTCAAGGCTTTTGGGGGAGAATCAGCTAGTCTAATCCCTTCTTGTTACAGATCTGGAAATAGGATGTGATTGTCACAGGTTATACAAAAAATAAAATAGCTCTCTCATCACAGCTGATCAACTATTAGATCTAGGCTGGCTTATCCTTTGATCTGAAAAAGATGAATGATAACCTTTTTCTCAGTAGTGCCATTCCAAGAGAACTTCAGGATCCTCTGTCATTCAAACATGCTCACTGTGGAGTTCTGGGAGTTCTGAGAGAATCACTCATGCGGCAGATCCTCCATGCCTTTCTTTCCACGAGTGCTCATTAGAATTGTGGATTTTTAAACACTGTGTACAAGTGTCAACATCTTAAAATGGGCATTCTAAAAAGACAGGTGTTAATTTTTGTATAGTCACCACTAAAGGGCTATAGCTAGTACAAATCCAAGTAGGTGGCCTTTAAAGAGAAGAAGAGGGATTTATTCACATGGACAGGGGCTATGCAGTTCTCCTATTTGATATTCTTAACAGTTTAGCCACATAGGAACCGAGAAGCTCTCTATCGCTCTATCATATTTGAGTCTTGGTTATTCAGTAAAACTTAATAATTGATCATGTAGGATGTACAGCCATATTTTCAGATTTAAATCTCAGATTCTCACTTTAGAAATGTGTCAACGTGGGCAAAATATTGACCTTTCGGTGCCTCATCTAGAAATGGGCTAGTTAGTAGTGCCAGCATCATAGGACCATGTGAGGGTCACATGAGTTACCATCCACAGAATATTCACAACAGTACCTGTCATGTAACGAGTCCTCAATAAATGTTAACTAATATTAAGTTTCAGCAATCCCGGAATATCTTAATTTCACATATTTACTAATGAGTAAACATTAAATTAGAAATTTAAAAAAATACATAAAAATATGTAGGCATTTTTGTATTTAGGTGCAAGGCATGTTGGGAAAAAAATAAAAAGAGATGACCTTCCAATGATTTACATTTCAGCAGCAAAGGTGGAAAGTAAACACGATTGCATCAGAACATCCATCCCCTGGGAGAGAGTCAACAGAATGCTTTTGGGAATGAAGGGGAAAGAGCAGACACTTGGACGGAGTTCAGAAAGGATTCCTAGAGAGTGTAACCAAAGAGTTTTGTATATTGGAAGAGTGGGACAAATATAAAGACATTCTAAGAAAATCAAAGGCCAATAATATCAAAAACATCTGGTGTGTTTGGCAAATGTACATTTGCTATAATTAGAGGAGTGAGACGAGGGCTTGGGAGTGAAGAGTATGGGCTGCAGAAGGAACCTGGAGCCGTCAGGGAGACCTGTGCCTCACTGTAGATATACAGAGTGCCTTCCTTATCTACAGGGGACACCTTCCATGACCGCCAGTGGATGCCTGAACTGCAGATAAAACCCAACCCCACTATGATTCTTCCTATACATAAATTAAGCACAGTAAGAGCTTAACAACAAAAACTAATAATAAAATAGAACAACTTTAACAACATGCTATTATAAAAGTTATGTAAATCTCTCTCAAAAATATCTTATTATACTGTACTCACTTTTTCACTTGAAGGAAGCACTTTACGGCTTCTCTTTGGCCCATCTGAAGTGCCGGCATCACTAGTCTAGCACTTTGGGGCTATTATTAAGTAAAATAAGTGTTACTGGAACACAAGCTCTGTGATTTTTTAACAGTCGATATGAGAACCAAGATGCTACTAAATAACTAATGAATGGGGAGTGTGTGCAGCATGGATTCATTAGACAAAGGGGTGATTCACATCCCGGGTGGGATGCTACTCGGAAGAGTGTGAAATTTAAATCTTATGAATTGTTTATTTCTCGAGTTCTCCATTTAATATTTTTGGACCACAGTTGGCCATGGGAACTGAAACTGTGGAAAATGAAACTATGTATAAGGGGGGACTACTGATACATAGTAGGAGCTCTGGCGAGGACAGCATGTTGCCTCTCCGTCGGGGTAGATGAGCTTGACCTCGACTGCTTGTTTTTCCACTTCCCAGCTGTGGGCAAATTATATACTCTTTCTACCTCAACACTCTCATCTAGAAAATGAGGAGGATAAAAATAGTACCTAATTCAAAGGTTTTTTTTTTTTTTTTTGAGGATTTAATGACATAAAAATGCATGTAAATTTGTGGGGCATAGTGTTTTTATATGTGTTAATGATTTTAAATATAACTTAAGTCTCACCAGTGACAAAAGCAAGGACATGTAACTCTCAAGCATTGAAGTTAAGATTAGAGCCAAGAACCAATGCCCAAATCCATGGTATTTTTTTTTTTTTTTTGACACAAGTTGTCCTTTGATATATTAAAAAAATGAGGGATGTGTGTCTGTGTGTGTGTGTGCGTGTGTGTTTTCAAATGAAGAAACGTTAACCTTTCCCCAGAGCCTGGTGAGGAATCTGATTATTTTTCATCTGGAGCAATTTATAGTGTTATTGTGATCCATTCAGTGAATAGCATTTGGCCACTTCCATGTAAATGGTATGATTAGATGTGAAAGGTAATCTTGAATGCTGCAGTGTTATGACATTAAAATAGTAATTCAATTGTTAGCAACCCCTCACAAATAACTATTCAATCCACTTGTATTTAGTACCTCAGTCCTTTCATGCCTTTCCTTTTTGAAACACAAAGCAGTATTGATTTCTCTTCATACTCAACTAAAAAGTGTTTTGAGCACTTTTATTATTTCATTATCCAGCAGTAAATAAAGAAAATAACCTGCAAAAAAAAAAAAGTGAAAAACAAGTAGACAGGTTACTTTTATCCCTTTCCCTGCAAATCTCGAATGCAGACAAGAGTGAGTTTATGATGGATTCAAGTGTCTTTATATTTGAAGACATCTTGGCAATCATCATGAAAGGCAGCTTGGTGTAGGGAAAAGCTGTGAGTATAGAAATAGTGGCCCCAGTTTATAAATCTGCTTGGATTGACATTACAGATTACCATAGACTGGGAAGCTTAAATAACAGAAATTTATTATCTCATAGTTCTGGAGACTGAAGCCCAAGATCAAGGTCCCAGCTCGGTCGGTTTCTGGTGAGGTATTTATTCCTGGGTTGCAGGTCGCCACCTTCTCACTCTGTCCTTTCGTAGTCTCTTCTCTGCATGAGACCCCTGGTCTCTTCCTCTTCTATGGAAGCCAGCCCTGTTGGATTAGGTCCCCACCTTTATGGACTTATTTAACTTTACCTCCTTAAAGGCCCTGTCTTCAAATTCATTCTCACTGGGGTTTAGGGCTTCAACATATGGATTTGCGGGGCAGAGTATAATTGAGTCCTTCATACCCAGTTTGAGAACCAGCTCTGCAACTTACTGGCCATATAAGCTTCAGAAAGGTATTGGTCTCTCTTATATCTAATTTCTTAAATATAAATAAATGATCCAAACTACAGCTGTGAACAGAGAAACATTTCCTACTGAAATGAGTTTGGAAGGGGTCAGAAAATTAGCTTCTTAGCCTCTTTTTCTCTGCAGGGAGCCAGAATTCTGTGAAACAGAGTTGAGAACTTTTGGGTATGATGAGAAACTTTTACCATTCTTGCCTTCAAGGATTCTGTGAAGAACTTCATCATTTGTCTTTTATGGCGTCCATGGAATCTTCCAATTTTGGTTTCATGTCAGCCTCTTGGACTTGCCTTAAGCTGCTGGCTCTGACTGAAATTTCCTCATACCCTGAATGTCAAAGACCTGCTTCATTTTCTAATGCCCAGAACCATCTTCCCTCAAATATACTTTCCAGGAACTTCCACTTAAAATCCTTCTCTCCCTTCTCTGTGCCACTGCTATAGCACTTTTCATCACTTTGTGACAATGAAATGTAAAGGTAATGTTATTGTGCACTAGATTTTAAGCCAGTGGAGGGCAGAAAGAGTCTGCATTCATCTTTGAATCCAAAATGCATACCTCAGCCTATTAACATGTCATATACCTGGGAGTGTGAGTTGGGGTGGGATGCAAAATAGTTATAAAAGAGACTCTAGCCACCCAGAAGCTCTTTCCTTCCCTTGTTATAAGAGAGAGAAGTCATACCAACTATCACTAGCTCTTTCTCAAAAAATATCTCCTTAGTGTTGTACAGTTTCTTGGATTATGCTTTTAAGACTACGGTAAATGCTTTTGCATGCTGCTTCTGCAGTTTGGACCTACTTGCAAAATAACAAGTGAGCCTACCAGAGTTTCATAGATGCTGGCAGAAGACACAAGTCTCTTAGATCAGAGACCAAGATCTTTATTATTCACAACATAGTGGGTTGCATGAGCTTCATGTTTAAGTCAGTTCCTCTTGTTCCACAAGTCCTATTGGGGTGATGCAGATGGCCTAGGTGTACATAGAGTGGGCTCGCATCCTACCTGTGGAAACCCAAGCTTAAGACGCCCCCAGTCTTGAAAGGGAGCTGCTGGTAGACCTGCTCAACTTTTGCCCTAGAGGGAGACATTATCTCTTTTATGCTGGTCAGGAAATAAATCTTCCTTATGCTCTGCTAGCACCTTTATCTTCCAAGGTTGCTTGCTATACAAACATCATGGAAAATATAGTTAAAGACAAAAGCTGCCACGAGATGTATAGAAACATTATATAGGATCATCTTGTCTCTCAGCTATTTCTGCAGATATACCTTTTGCTGAGTTCTTCAGATGAATCTAATGTTAACTCTTCCTTTCTGATGTTTTACTAGTTTCCCTTTATGTCTGCAGAGCAAGGATCTATTGAAAAGGACTGTGTGGCTGTTTCTTTTCTTCTTTTTAATGATTTTTCTTCTTCTGGAGATAATCTCAGATGGCCCATTGTCCTTCCATTTCCACTGCTGCTCTGACCTAGGTTCCTGAGATGTTTCCCCAGGCGAGAGTTGTTCTAAGAATCTACTTTTGTAGAAGGGTAGAAATCAGACAGAACAGTAAATATTTGACTGAAACCATTGTGAAGGGAAAAAACGTCTCTTGCCAAACCTAGTCATTCAGATTAATTTATTAAAATAATATGCATAGTAAAAGAAGGGGCATATAAGCAGCACCCAGGAAATATAGGAGTTAATGAGGCATATTCTATTTTTTATACAGAATAAAGTTTAGGAGACTCATTATCTCTGTGACTTTGATAAGCCTCTGCTTCCTAAACAAGGAAAATAAAACTCTTTCTTGCCTCTCCAGCTACTACTAAACATTGTGGCTACAAAAATGAACAAACAGACTTAAACCAAAAACTCTCTTTAAATGTAAATTTTAGTACTCGCTAAGCATTACCTGTAGGCTAATCATTTAATCGTGTTGTCTAGTATCTGCATCTATGTCCTAGGGCAATTGCTTATATTGTCGCCTTAACTTTTTATGTGAAGTGGAAGAAGGTGGGTCATATACCCCATTTCAGGGGTACAAACTCGAATGCCGTAAGGGACTAAGGCAGAAAATGTAGATAAATAAATTGGCTGGCAGTGGTAGGGAGTGTGGAAAACTTGAAAATGTTGGCCTCATTGAAAGGGGCAGAGAATTGCTGTGTAGGAATAATGGCCCAATGTTGACAGATCTTCTTAGGATTTTTATGTGGAATGCAAATTTGGTTGGCAGCTAATTAAATTTCTGAAAACATTAGGAACACCAAACAATTTGTCCTAGTTACGATGCCTTCCTCACAAACCGACCCTGGATTTAGCTTTTAACAACGTTTATTTTTTGCTCGTGAAACAGTAATTCGGAGAAGGGTCAGTGGAGCCACCTTCTTTCTATTCTACTTAGCCCTTTTTTTTTTTTTTTTTTTTTTTTTTTACTGTGGTGGCTAGGAAGCTGGGGCCTAGAATCATCTGAAGACATGCCTACTCACATCAAGTGCGTGGGCTGGGAAAATTCAAACAGCTGGCGGCTCTAACAACATGGGCTCCTTGAGGTATCTGTGTGTCTCCCTACATGGTCCCTCCTCATGGTCTCAGAAGCAAGGTGGCTCCAAGAAGGCAGCCTTCTTACATGTCAGCCCATTGCAAATGTTTCCACAGAGTTAGCAAAAGTTGTATCATCTGTTATGAACTAGCCTTGTTAGTCACTTAGCATCAGTTCTGCCATATTCTATTGACTGAGGCAGTTACAAAGGTCTACTCAGTTCATGGAGAAAAAAATGTAACTCCCAGTTCTCAGTGGAGGAATTTTTGGAAAATGCCACAGCATGTATACAATACATTTGGCTCATTGGATCTCCAGTTGGGACCAGTCGTTTCTCCAAAAATCTTGGTGTGTGCTAGAATTTTAGAAAGTACTGAGCCTCCTCCAGCGCTATCTCAAAATTCCCATTACCTCCTACGACCTAGTTTTGTAGAAAAGCTTGGCTCTCTCTGAGTGTAGTCAACATTCAGACTCTTTCCTTGTAGAGGTGTGGACAGTTCTAATAGTGACCTAAAAATCTAGATAGACACTGTAATTTGTCTTGAGACTGGGCCCAAGTTGATCAGGAAGTTGTTTCAAACAGTTAGAAATCAATAGATAACTAGGGAAGTTACTAAAATAATTCTCAAAGTCAAAGTAAAATAGGTCAGCCTGGAAAAGATAATTATATTCCTAGTTCCAACTTGATGAAGAAGGTTCTAGGACATGAATGGGGGGTGAAGCTAAAATATCACAAGACAAGTTGGCCATGACAACCGATATATAATGGAATACTTAATGAACCTGGCATTGAATAGAAGCAAATAGTAAAGGGCAAGATGAGGTCTCTTTTGGGAACCTCATAAGAAAGTTGAGAATCTTTATTGGGATCAACACTGGGGTATCCAACTCGACATCTTGCTATAGCCCAGCTATATGCTATGTGGTTGAGTCAGTCTGAACAAACGACACTACAGGTAGTCTTGCTCATGAAATCAGACAACAATCAGGTGGAATTTTTTGAGGCGTCTAAAATACAAAGCTGCAGATCAGAGTGAAATGTTAATGCAGCACAGGTGCCCGCATTAGAAAAGAACTACAATAGATTTCTGATGCAATAGATGCCCCCTACAGAAATGAGATTACGATTCTGAATATCTGTTACCCTCCCTGTACATTATCTCTATATAGATATACTTAGACATTCTTCATAAATATTTATCTAGTTCTCAAAGGCAATGTAACTAATCACTACACTTTTCTTTAAATTAAAAAAAAAAAATCAAGGCTTAAAAGAGAGATCATATAAGAATCTCAGGAGGGAAAATCTTTATGAAATACTCATGTAAATTGCCTTATCTCGCTGTAGTGTTATTACTTTTCAGTGTGTACGTTTGATGTTAACATTTTTATTCACGATCCACTTCTTTGTTGTGCTTTGCTATGGAAGGAGAGCCTACCTCATTATATCTTGAAATCCCCCAAATTGTATTATTTAAAAAAGATAGAGCAGAAATAGTTCACTTTGAAGTTAGTTCTTATTGAAAACAAAAAGGGATGCTTACTTTTATACCCAGCCTTTGTCATGGGATGACAAAGCCAATTTAGGACTTTTTCTTGCTCGCCTTGCTCAGTAGGGGGTAGAAAAGTGAGTAATAATCCAAGAATCAGAAATATTTGGTCCTGAGTTCCCTCTATACTGCTTATTAGCAGTATAAAATTAGAAGAGTTTTATAGTTTTTAAGCCTCAATTTCCTAAATTGCAAAGTGAAATAGACTGGAATGATCTCTAAGATGTCTTATTTTCTAATAGCCCTATTGTGTAATGTATCATTAAATGAGAAGATGCCAGAATTTCTTGCCATCATAAAAATAATTGACAACCTAGATATTCTCATTCAATCCCCTAAATTTAGTTTCCAAGAAAGATCAAGAGTGAAAAGCAAGTATTTGATATAAGCACAAGGGGGAAAAACATCAAAATGATACTAAAGGGTGCCAAAATGAGTTAGCTTCGTTAATTGCAAAGAGGTACAGGCAGGCCCCATGGTCCTCGCCACTATGAGGAATCTTTCTCCACAGAGTTAGCCTACTTCTGTCTGTTTAACTCTGGAAAAATATCTCTTGAGAGATTTCTACTGGAATGCAGTATTTGTGCTGACCGCCCTCAAGATTGTGACAAAGCTGTTTTCTCAAGGATTGATTAGGACTCTCTGAACCAAAAGTAGCATCACTGTGATAAAACTCCATTCTTCTACCCATTTTTCCTGAAAAAAAAAAAAAAATCAATCCCCAGCGATACTGTGTAAGCATACATTTACATAATTACACACATATGTAAATTCCATGTACAAAACGCTATGCTCACCTCTCTCCCAAATTTTAGATTTTTTGGAAGATAAACTGGTGAGGGGTTCCAGGCATCGTCTCGAGGTTGAGGAGGGAGAGTTGAACTAAGCTGTTTGTTATTTAACTCTTCATGGAATAAGCTGAACAAACATTAGATGATTTACCTAAATTTTGATTGGAGATCTTTAGACACATTCAATTAAGGAGAAAGTACAGCAAGGGAATATGGCTGTAAATTTGTGATATCAGAGGGGAAGTGACAGTTGGATTATCAGTTCTTGCAGCATTCCTCCCCAGGCCAGCTTTTCTCTCACTGAACTCACTTTTTCAACTGGCAAGATTTAAATCGTTTCCCTACATCACTGGGGAATAAATAAGGAAAATTAAGAACCTTGTACTGAATAGAGACTCATGGGTTTTTGAAGTGCATGTGTGTTTGTGTAAATATTTTGCATTGGTGCACAGAAAATTCAGCAGTATCAAATGGTATTTGTTAGAATGTCGAACCCAGAATATCTACATTAATTTTTAGCATATACATTGAAGAAGTACCAGAAATGACAAGATAGCAACTGGGAAAATGGAAGGAACAGGAGAGTTTTGTCAGAAAGATGAGCGATGGGGTGGGGGAATGGGCAGTCAGAGATGACAATGTCTGCTCTTGAAATAACAATAAAAAGGAAAGGAACAATGAAATAAAAGGGAAAAGCATTTCGAAATATGTTAAAATACCAACTCTCTCTCTGAGTATTAGTGGCTTTTAGATGGGTCAACTAGAGTGGAGATATTTCGGAAGTGATGGGACCTGTTTTGAAATACTCGGAGACTCCATTTAACAAGAAACAACAGAAGCCAGAAGAACCAGAATGAATCTGATTTCAGTAAATTGAAAAATGGAAGCCCAGGAAGGAAAGGGAGGTGGTCAATCCCTTGTGCCCATAATGCACTGTTTCTTCTGTCACTCTCCAAGT
>NW_011888810.1:8313341-8315887 GCF_000151845.1 Pteropus vampyrus
TATCTCTTGAGAGATTTCTACTGGAATGCAGTATTTGTGCTGACCGCCCTCAAGATTGTGACAAAGCTGTTTTCTCAAGGATTGATTAGGACTCTCTGAACCAAAAGTAGCATCACTGTGATAAAACTCCATTCTTCTACCCATTTTTCCTGAAAAAAAAAAAAAAATCAATCCCCAGCGATACTGTGTAAGCATACATTTACATAATTACACACATATGTAAATTCCATGTACAAAACGCTATGCTCACCTCTCTCCCAAATTTTAGATTTTTTGGAAGATAAACTGGTGAGGGGTTCCAGGCATCGTCTCGAGGTTGAGGAGGGAGAGTTGAACTAAGCTGTTTGTTATTTAACTCTTCATGGAATAAGCTGAACAAACATTAGATGATTTACCTAAATTTTGATTGGAGATCTTTAGACACATTCAGTTAAGGAGAAAGTACAGCAAGGGAATATGGCTGTAAATTTGTGATATCAGAGGGGAAGTGACAGTTGGATTATCAGTTCTTGCAGCATTCCTCCCCAGGCCAGCTTTTCTCTCACTGAACTCACTTTTTCAACTGGCAAGATTTAAATCGTTTCCCTACATCACTGGGGAATAAATAAGGAAAATTAAGAACCTTGTACTGAATAGAGACTCATGGGTTTTTGAAGTGCATGTGTGTTTGTGTAAATATTTTGCATTGGTGCACAGAAAATTCAGCAGTATCAAATGGTATTTGTTAGAATGTCGAACCCAGAATATCTACATTAATTTTTAGCATATACATTGAAGAAGTACCAGAAATGACAAGATAGCAACTGGGAAAATGGAAGGAACAGGAGAGTTTTGTCAGAAAGATGAGCGATGGGGTGGGGGAATGGGCAGTCAGAGATGACAATGTCTGCTCTTGAAATAACAATAAAAAGGAAAGGAACAATGAAATAAAAGGGAAAAGCATTTTGAAATATGTTAAAATACCAACTCTCTCTCTGAGTATTAGTGGCTTTTAGATGGGTCAACTAGAGTGGAGATATTTCGGAAGTGATGGGACCTGTTTTGAAATACTCGGAGACTCCATTTAACAAGAAACAACAGAAGCCAGAAGAACCAGAATGAATCTGATTTCAGTAAATTGAAAAATGGAAGCCCAGGAAGGAAAGGGAGGTGGTCAATCCCTTGTGCCCATAATGCACTGTTTCTTCTGTCACTCTCCAAGTGAATTTCAAAAGGACCGACTGTATCACCTTATGTATGTTGCATATTGAAGATATCCCCATATCAGGATTATAAAATACTTTATGCTTTTATGTTAACCATTCCTGATAAATTAAATTCTTAAATTAAAATTTTATTTTATTCATCAGTAGCTGTCCCTATATCGGTGTCTGGTATCACAGAGATGCCAAGAATCTGGAAGGCAAGGAAATGTTTGCAAATTAATATAAAGAGTTTAACTACATTGAGGATGTCTCAGCGGACAATTAGGATCAGGACATGGAGTAAACAATTAAAACAAATTACCGAAGGTTCAACATTGAAATCCAAATCTCGATGCAGTGAGACTGAGCAGTGCACCAGAGTTGGACATATCCCAAAAAGGTCATTAGGAGGATGAGTTCCTTTTTTTTTTTTTTTTTTTTTATGGGCACAATTTACTCCTGAGGAAGTTTGTATTTCCTAAGTATAACCGCAGGATTCAGACATCATTTAGCAAGTTTTTAATCATAATTTTGAACAAAAGCCAAAGTTAGATGCTTTAACCATGTGATTCTGAATACTGGAAAAGGCAGGGAAAAGGCAGAGCGTGGTTCTCATAGCAAACATGGCAAGCATTGGCATGGCGACCCAGAGAATTTTATATTTTTATTCAGCTTGGGTTATATTCCTGAAACTTAGCGGTGATATTTGAGCTGAGATATCAAAGATAACAACAGACTAGACTTGCGAAGGCCTTTTAAAGAGGCTTCTAGCTTGTGCAAACAGCAAATACAAACTCCTGGTGACAGAAAAAGGCTAGATGCTTGTGAGGAGGTGAAGGGCATCAGTGTGACTGGAGCACAGTTTGTAGGAGAGTGTGTGTGTGTGTGGCGGGGGTGGGGGGGAGTGACGTGTTCTGGGGAGAGGCTCTCACAGTCTGGAACTACACTGTTATGGCCGTGACGAGGTGTCCACCCTTGTCATAAGAGCAGCAGTTCATTGAAAAAGATTTAGCAGAATGGTAAATTCTGATGATTGTTTTAAAAACATCTCTCTATCTGCACAGAAAAAAACTGGCTACAGGCACATAAAATAGGGATAATTATAGGTCATAAGCAATTTTTTGTTAGTATTTTTTAACATACTTTACAGAAAGTTAATTTATTTTAAAAATGATTGAGGTAATAAGGTATTTATGCTTCTGATTTAAAATGTGAATGAAAAATATATCTATGCTTTGGAACTATTTTACAACTTTATGTGTAATATAGTCATGTTTTCTTTTTCCTTCATAGTTAGTAAATTGGTACACCATGCAATTGTTATTATGATTTATTTTAAATCAGGTTATATTTTGAAAATAT
>NW_011888810.1:8315937-8318159 GCF_000151845.1 Pteropus vampyrus
ATGATTGTTTTAAAAACATCTCTCTATCTGCACAGAAAAAAACTGGCTACAGGCACATAAAATAGGGATAATTATAGGTCATAAGCAATTTTTTGTTAGTATTTTTTAACATACTTTACAGAAAGTTAATTTATTTTAAAAATGATTGAGGTAATAAGGTATTTATGCTTCTGATTTAAAATGTGAATGAAAACTATATCTATGCTTTGGAACTATTTTACAACTTTATGTGTAATATAGTCATGTTTTCTTTTTCCTTCATAGTTAGTAAATTGGTACACCATGCAATTGTTATTATGATTTATTTTAAATCAGGTTATATTTTGAAAATATCGTAATATTAGGTAACACGAGTCCATGATTTCAGCAGATCAATAGAATCTATTTGATCCCAAGATCAAATGAATCATGTCATATTTTAAGTATCATTTGAAAATACATACAATGTTTTTTGTCTTATTACAAAAAAAAGATAAAAAAACACAAAGGTTTATTTGGATGCTTATTTAGTTGTCACTTCTTGACTTTGTTTTTTTTTTTCTACTACATTTTCTTTATAATGCAATATTTGTATTGTAGCATCTCTAATTTTGACTGTATTAAAAAGACTTGGACTTATGAAAATGCAGGAATCTGTAGGTAGAGATTTGAATTTAATTCTCAAGTTAGGATTTTAAGGTTCTGGTGTCAGAGAATGTCACCTTTTTTCTTGTAGGTGTCTGTTTAAATATTGATCGGCACATAGTCACCAAAAGAAAGCATATATCGAAGTCTTCTTATTTTCCTCCTTAACTCTAAAAAAGTATTTATTGAGATTCTGTTAGATCTTATTATTCTTATATGATGCATAAGCCTAGGTCTTATCTTAAATAAATATGAAAACTGTGAAAGAATTGGTTTTCCTATTTAACTTTCTGTTGTGGGAGGGCCTAGGTAGCTAAGGGAGAACACTTTTGTTTAACTCTTAGAATCTACTAGACCTGTGACTTAGGGCATATGGTTTCTGCATCTAGAGACAGATATCTAATTGTTATCTCATAATTTTAATTAAAAACTAAAAGAAAAAGATATATGGAGAATTACTTTATAAAGTGTGCACCAAATGTAATTCTCTCTGTTCTCTCTCTGCCCCACCCCCACCCCCACCTCCCCCAGTGGATTGGAATCCTTATTTTACAAATCTGATCTTCATTCTCCAGCTTAACATGTTTTGGTGGTTTTCCCGCACTGTAAGTTAAAGTCTTTCAATGTGGTGTCATGCCTAATTAATCCTCATTCTCTTCTCTTGTGATGTTTCCCTCCCTCCTTCTGTATCCAGCTAAACTAACCTCCACTGGTCCCTCAAATTTGAGTAGAGTTCTTGAGCTCATATTGTGTTCCAGTTTTTCTAATGGGACACAGTAGCGAAAAGAATGCTAAAGGCTCCACTTTTGTGACACTCATATACCAGAGCAGTAGTGACCAATGCAGTTGCCCAGGCAAGTAAATTCATGCATGTACAATGGGGTTTGTAGTCCACATAGAGGGAGAGAGAATAACTCATCTAAATGAGACTGGTACTATTCAGCTAATCTGTGTTGTGCTAGGAATGTGGCTCTAATATTGCTGCTGCTTCTTCTTTTCCAATTGGAAGCATATATGCAGTTTTCTGTCTCATTGTATTTAAATATTGGCTAATAGCTAATAGAAAAAAACAACAAAATATTATACTATAAAAACTAAATTTATTTGCCTGCTGTATGTTGGTCTTCAGTCTCTAGTGTGTTATTCCTTTTCCTCTGGTCTCTGCCTCAGGACTTTTTCCAATGTTGTTTCTCTCACTTGAAATGTCATTTCTGCCATCGGCAGCATCCTTCACTTTACTTAGGCAATTCCCATTTATTCTTCGAGTCTCAGGGAAATTTCCGTGATCTTCAAGATGGGTTATTGTTACATGCTATAATTCTTTATTTTACCTTTATAAGGCTCATATATTTTTATGATTAATTATTATCAGTCTGTGTACCTAGTTCTGTAAGCTCCTCAAGACTGGGTCTATGTCTGCCCTGATCACCTACAGTCTTCTTCTCAGCAAGATTTCAATAAACATTTGGGGCCTTGGCATTAAGGAAGCATCTGTTCTCTAAGGAGAAAACATTCCCTTTTCTAGAATTTATCATTAAATAAGCCCATGATCAAGTTAAGGATATAATTTTTGATCCTAATTTAAGTCATGATGGGTA
>NW_011888810.1:8318209-8321114 GCF_000151845.1 Pteropus vampyrus
TTTTCCAATTGGAAGCATATATGCAGTTTTCTGTCTCATTGTATTTAAATATTGGCTAATAGCTAATAGAAAAAAACAACAAAATATTATACTATAAAAACTAAATTTATTTGCCTGCTGTATGTTGGTCTTCAGTCTCTAGTGTGTTATTCCTTTTCCTCTGGTCTCTGCCTCAGGACTTTTTCCAATGTTGTTTCTCTCACTTGAAATGTCATTTCTGCCATCGGCAGCATCCTTCACTTTACTTAGGCAATTCCCATTTATTCTTCGAGTCTCAGGGAAATTTCCGTGATCTTCAAGATGGGTTATTGTTACATGCTATAATTCTTTATTTTACCTTTATGAGGCTCATATATTTTTATGATTAATTATTATCAGTCTGTGTACCTAGTTCTGTAAGCTCCTCAAGACTGGGTCTATGTCTGCCCTGATCACCTACAGTCTTCTTCTCAGCAAGATTTCAATAAACATTTGGGGCCTTGGCATTAAGGAAGCATCTGTTCTCTAAGGAGAAAACATTCCCTTTTCTAGAATTTATCATTAAATAAGCCCATGATCAAGTTAAGGATATAATTTTTGATCCTAATTTAAGTCATGATGGGTAGGCTCATTACTGTGTGACAAAAAAAAGAAAAAAAAAGTGAGTTGAATAAAATTTAAAAGCATTGCTTTACTGGGAAGGCAATTCTCACTGAAAAATTCAGTCTTTATGTAACATCAAGCCACTGGTAAGAACATTATTTGGAAGCCTACCTAATTACAACTTGCTCATCAGTCTCTTTAATGTTTCCATGTACTTGTAACAACTCGGAATCCATTAGCCAGGCATAAAGTTTGCGACATCTCAAACTTACACATAATAGATATTTTTGCATAAGGATAGTGTGATCTATAGTTTTCAAACTGGGTTACAACACTCCTGTAGAGATATATTGTTGCATGCCTGGGTGTGAGAGCCACAAGGGGAGCCTGAAAGGTCGGCTCACTTTTTAGGAGAATCAATTTTAACATAAGATGTGAGAAGAATATATTTTTATATTGATTAGAAGATAAAACTATTGTTCTGCAGTATAGAAATTTATTAGGTTAAGTGAGAAGTACATAAAATGTTCTTGGTTTCTGGAGGAAATGTTTATAATCTTACAGTTCTGTTTGTTTGAAAATAGTTTGCATTACATTAGTATAAGTAAAATATACCAAATCAGTAGAATTAGGCGACCATGACTCAGTCAGCAAGCTGTGCATGTCTCGGTCAGCAAGAAATTTAGGAATATAAAGATGATTGAGGAAGATGCTGTGGTTTTGATTTTCTTGGCACCACGTGAAAGAGGAACTGAACTGGAATTTGGCAGGAGCTTATACTGAGAACATAACAGGTTTGATTAAAAAAAAAAAAACAGTTTGAAGAGTAGATCTACAGGATAAATTGGTTGTGAGCTCAGAGATTTCTCAGGCACCATTTCTGTCTGTCATTGCTCCCATTGGCAGGGGCACCACAAGTCTAGGAAACCCAGACACTGAATGAGGCGTGTTTCATCCGCCCTTCCCGGCTGGCATTGGTATTTGGAGGATACTTTGGATTGGTTAACTATGGCCTTAATTCCTACAGTGATCTGTATAAATTGGCTGGATTACTTAACGACTGTGACAATAGACCTTCCAGCTCTCTGTCTGTCTGTCTGTCTGTCTGTTTATCATCATCGTCATCATCAACTATCTATATCACAAGTCAATATCTATCTGTCTATATATCAAAATAGGACTATTAAGTCAATTAGTACTTAAGGGCTTACAATGCAAAGCAGTTTTCTTACCTTACTTTTCATCCTCAATGTATAAAACATTTTAATATCTGTTGGTTAATTTCATATATACAAGCATCTCTTAATTTAAATTTCCCCAGAAGCAGATCCTGAAATAAGGAGTGAAATGCAAGTAGTTTATTTAAAAGGTGCATGAAAATGAGGAAGAGACAGGGAAGGAAAAGCAGCTAATTTGACATATTGTTAGTCACCATGATGTGTGAATAGAGATTAATTTCACAAGAAAAGTCTAGGAAAAATATGCAACAAACACCTCAGAAGTATCCCACTTGCTGGGAGAAGGAGCTAGGATATTTGTATAGCATCTTCCATCAGGCAGTGGTTGAATTCTGCTCTGGATGGTGGTTAATTCTTTTGCAATTCTGACTAGCCCCAGCAGGGGGGCAGAACAGCACCTGGTGTAGAGTTCTGAGGCACAGACATGCACGTAACAGTTGTTTGGCACACCTGACAGTAGCAAAGACCAAAGGGATATAGGCAAGGTGCTGACAATGTCCACTCAAGTATACTTATACTCAATATCTTGATGTTGAGATGATTGATCATTCTGCCCTAAAGTCAGGATTAAACTCACACCATAGCCTTCACTTATTTTCTTGCTCTCCCCAAATTTATTATATGTTATTCCTGTGTTGCTTAGCCTTGTATTTTTTAAATAGTGCACATACTCTTCGTCCTTAATAGCCGGTGTGTTTCGATGCCTCCCATTATAAGTTGAAAATATTAGGACCCACCTACCATCTCCTGTAGGTCTCTCTTCTTTCACATTCTAGCTTCTGTCTTTTGTATGTCTGCTTTTATAATTTAATTTACTTCTCTATATGTAACATCACATGTTATATTTATATACTCTTCTGTAACATATTTGAGCCCTAAACAGTTGGCTTATGGGTTGGGTCTGTAAGTTGAAAATTAATCAATAATATCAATATATGTATGCAGTCTTGTTCCCACTATCATCCCATATAGGTTGTTCTTGAATCTCTACAACCTTCTGCTTTACTCTGGTTTGATAACTCTCTGTCCCTGCCCTACAGTCTTCATCCCGGGAGTTTCTCTGATTACTTTTTGCTGTTGGAACT
>NW_011888810.1:8321164-8341809 GCF_000151845.1 Pteropus vampyrus
GGATACTTTGGATTGGTTAACTATGGCCTTAATTCCTACAGTGATCTGTATAAATTGGCTGGATTACTTAACGACTGTGACAATAGACCTTCCAGCTCTCTGTCTGTCTGTCTGTCTGTCTGTTTATCATCATCGTCATCATCAACTATCTATATCACAAGTCAATATCTATCTGTCTATATATCAAAATAGGACTATTAAGTCAATTAGTACTTAAGGGCTTACAATGCAAAGCAGTTTTCTTACCTTACTTTTCATCCTCAATGTATAAAACATTTTAATATCTGTTGGTTAATTTCATATATACAAGCATCTCTTAATTTAAATTTCCCCAGAAGCAGATCCTGAAATAAGGAGTGAAATGCAAGTAGTTTATTTAAAAGGTGCATGAAAATGAGGAAGAGACAGGGAAGGAAAAGCAGCTAATTTGACATATTGTTAGTCACCATGATGTGTGAATAGAGATTAATTTCACAAGAAAAGTCTAGGAAAAATATGCAACAAACACCTCAGAAGTATCCCACTTGCTGGGAGAAGGAGCTAGGATATTTGTATAGCATCTTCCATCAGGCAGTGGTTGAATTCTGCTCTGGATGGTGGTTAATTCTTTTGCAATTCTGACTAGCCCCAGCAGGGGGGCAGAACAGCACCTGGTGTAGAGTTCTGAGGCACAGACATGCACGTAACAGTTGTTTGGCACACCTGACAGTAGCAAAGACCAAAGGGATATAGGCAAGGTGCTGACAATGTCCACTCAAGTATACTTATACTCAATATCTTGATGTTGAGATGATTGATCATTCTGCCCTAAAGTCAGGATTAAACTCACACCATAGCCTTCACTTATTTTCTTGCTCTCCCCAAATTTATTATATGTTATTCCTGTGTTGCTTAGCCTTGTATTTTTTAAATAGTGCACATACTCTTCGTCCTTAATAGCCGGTGTGTTTCGATGCCTCCCATTATAAGTTGAAAATATTAGGACCCACCTACCATCTCCTGTAGGTCTCTCTTCTTTCACATTCTAGCTTCTGTCTTTTGTATGTCTGCTTTTATAATTTAATTTACTTCTCTATATGTAACATCACATGTTATATTTATATACTCTTCTGTAACATATTTGAGCCCTAAACAGTTGGCTTATGGGTTGGGTCTGTAAGTTGAAAATTAATCAATAATATCAATATATGTATGCAGTCTTGTTCCCACTATCATCCCATATAGGTTGTTCTTGAATCTCTACAACCTTCTGCTTTACTCTGGTTTGATAACTCTCTGTCCCTGCCCTACAGTCTTCATCCCGGGAGTTTCTCTGATTACTTTTTGCTGTTGGAACTATTATTTTCTAGAATATCTCTCTTTTTTCCTCCCTCTTCTTTATTTTACTAGAACACATTCTCAAGTTACTTTGTAAGGAATGATATATTAGTGGTGGTGTTTGAGTGCACGAGTCCTCATATATATGAAGATGCATTTTTTTCTTAACTGGTATGTTTGATAGTTTAAATAAGTATACAGTTCTAAGCTGAGCATCATTCAACACCGTTTTCTATTCTTTTCTATCATTGTAGTTTATTTATAAGTGGTCTATTACTGTTCCACTTCACACTGACCTCTATCTCAGGATAATTTAGAATATTCACTTTATTTTCTGTGATTCTGAAATGCAGTGGTGTCTAGGCATAAAACATTTCAATTACTAGGTAGCCTTTTAATTCTGCTGATTAATGTTCTTTAACTCTGTGAAAATCCCTTATATCTTTTTTTACAGTTATTAAATCTATCTTTCTTTTTTTGTTCTTTCTTTTTGGGATAAATATTTGTAAGATATTGTATATCCTGGATTGTTCCTCTGTTTTCTGTTCTCAAAAATTTTATCATTTACATGAAATCAGAAGATTTAATTTGCTTTGTCTTCCAATTTTAATTAACTTATTTTTATCTTTTAGCAACTTTAATTTTTAAAAATTTTCCATATTTTTCTTGTTTTGTTACCTTTTATAATATTTTGTTCTTGTTTTATGGATGTGTTATATTAAAGACTCTTTCGTAGATAATATAGGAACCAAAGTAGGAAGAAGAAACATTTTGGGTCTACATCATGGATTCGTTTATAGATCTCAACTCTTTTTTTTTTTTTCTTTTTAACATTGTTAGTCTTTAAATGTCTCCAAATAGTCTTTAAAAGGCAAGCCCTGCAAGTCTTTTCATGTTTATGGTGAGAACATAGTACACATTATTTGACACAAGCTAGTCAACAGAAAGATATTCCGTTAGGTTAAAAGGCAAGAAGTGTCCAACATGTCTTTATAACTTAGTCCACCTTATTCTTTTCATTTTGAGTATTAAGCCATTAAAAATTATTTTTATAATTATTTTATTAGTATTTCAGCTAAGTAAAATCTGTGTCCTCAATCTACTTTTAGATCTATCAGTTTTATATATCGAACGGATAGTTTTCAATTTCCTGTTTGAGCAGGTTATCTTAGACTCTGCCCTTCGTAACTTCTGTTATGTGGCTCACCCCTTCCTCGAAGGGATAGTTCTAACAGAAGTAAGTTTCAAAAAGCTCTATGGGAAAATGTTGGCTGGGAGTTGATAAATATGACTTCAATCCCTTTTAAAAGATTTATTCACTGTATAATCTTGAATTTCTCACTTCTCTTTGAGATTCAGTTTCTTAATTTGACAAATGAAAATAATGTTTTCCTACCTCAAGAATTTTCAGTAAGTGTCAAGTGAAAAAAGGGCATAAAAGTATTTGGAAAAATTTTAATATTATACACTCTATCAGGGATAAAAAGGTTAATAAGATATAATCCCCATGAGAGAACATGTCACAGCCAATCTTAGACCATCAACAATGTCAGAATAAAGAGCAATAAATGATATTAGAAAGGAGTCTATTTCAAGCAATTACAATTGATAGAAATTTTATAGCTTGAAGCTACTTAATATAGAATAACATACAGTTTTAAAACAGATTTCTTTTGGGTAATTTTCTCCTTTTCCATATAAGTAGGTAAGTATAGCATTTAAAAAAGTAAAAAGGTTTGCTCAAAATCAAGCACCAAATAAGTGATAGAACTGGTACTTAAAAATAATTCTGACTAAATTCCTCATTGTTGCTTCCTTACTAAAGATTTACAAGAGCATATTATATTTTAAAAGAAAATTGCAGGATTTACAATATGTGTTACAGAGTAGACAAGAAAGAATGGGCTTTACAGAGCCAATGCTTGTTCTAAAATGTAATGAAATTAATAGTAAAAAACATCCGTTGATGAGCGAGCTTCTTTAAAATAATGTCAGATAGAGATATCAGGTGAATTTCTTCATTGATGACCATGACTTTTCTTCAGTGTGATGATTCAGATATAAGAAAAATAGTAAGAATAGCTTTAGCTAAAAGCAGAAAGCTGCTGTCTGTTTGGTTCTTAAATATGAATCTTATCATTAGAGACTAGTGAGGATTATGCGCATGGATATCAAAATGGGAATAATTTACCAAGACAGGTATATTCTCAGGGAGATTCACTTCTGCATTCTGCAGGAGCTCTATTTGAAAAATCATCATGAGCAAAAGCTGCAGAAAATAAGAATTGTATAGTAATCCAGGCTTGAAAAATCAGAAGCATTTACCTGCATCACAAAAGTCTTTGTGCTGACCTTTACCACAACCTGCCTAGGTTTATTTTAGCATAGAAAGTATAAAGATTCACTAGTTTCAACCGATAGAAATAACCCTGGAGAAGACTAAAAATCATCAGATGTTTAGTTGACTGTGGTCTCACTATGGTCTTGCTGACTGTGCTGAAAGTGGACCTGTATAAAAACAAGGGTTTAGATGACCAGATTCTAATTGCTTTGGGAGATAATTCATTATTTAGTAGCGTAATAGCAGTGGTCCCTCAGATAACTGGCACATTATGGTATGGTTTGAGATAGACGAAGTTTCTAATTCCTAGAGGGCTAACACATTTCTGTACTGAAATGCCTCAGGCAAAAGGAAAAAGGGTCCGGTATTTCAGAGTTGTAGTCTGCAACCCAGAGTGCCATGATGTGACCTCCTTCTTAATAAAATTCGCTGGATGGTTTGAGTATGACGAGCATGTAATGCACGTTGTAGGGCAATGAAATATGATTGGATTAAAAAGAATCTCAATGTGAAGGTTCACTCTGTTTTTTACTTAGGTAGTTGTTTCGATCTGATCGTAGCTGTTCTCTTATTTATATAATGAGAAGGTTGAGCTACATGTTCCCTAAGGTCCTTATGAGCGACAGCATCCTAGGACCACCTCTCTTATTCTAAACGTCAGTACCATTTTTGTAGGTTCTTCCAGCAGCGGCTCCTAATAAATCATGACTACATGTAGCCATAAGCTTGTACATTCGCCCTCACGTTCACTCTGGGGTTGGCCATGTTAATGTCTTTTGCCAGTGGGACATCAGGAAACATGTTGGAAGCAGAGGCTTAAAAGGTAAAAGGTACTTGTATTACTTGTGCATCGTGTCATGCCTTTTTGGAACACTGACCTGATGCCGCCACGTAAGAAATTCAGTCCAACTTACTGAAGGAAAAGAGATGTATCTGGAAGGAAGTGAGGCACCGCAGCTGATCACTGCTAGACGTGGGACTGAGGCCACCTTGGACCTTTCAGCCCTGCGAATGCAGCTGCATGACCACTCAGTGCAACCCCATGTAAAACCAGCAGAGGAGCCACCAACCCAGCTGCGAATATCATGACAAATATAATCATTCTTTGTTTTAAGTTTTAGGGTATTTTGTTACAGGACAGTAAATAACTGACACACCTTTTGAAAAGAGCTTCATATGAATAGAATACTGAGTTCTTTCCAAATTTAGATAATGAGACAAGTTTTACTTGATTACTAGAATATGAGCACTAAAAGGAGGGCGACTGTACCTACCTTGGCCATCACTGTGTTGCTAGCTCTTGATACAATGTCGGCGTTGCACTAGTTTTGTATTAGTGCATAACAAATTACCCCAAATCTTAGTGGCTTAATACAACTCAGATCTATTATATCACAGTTATTTTGGTGTAGAAATTCTGGCATAGCTTATCTGAGTTCTCTGTTTCAGAATCTTACAGGCCACAATCATGGTATTAAGGTGGGTTGTGGTTTTATCTGAAGGCTCAATTCGGGAAAGGTCTCCACCCAAGGTCATTCTCTTGGTTGTTGGCAAGATTCCGGTCCTTGCAGGTTGCTGGCTGTGTGGCCAACAGTTCTTTGTCATACGGGACTCTCCAGTGTGGCACCTTGCTTCATCAAAGCCAGAGGGAAAGAGAGGAGGCCAACAAGATAGAAGTCTCCATATTTTGTATTTTGTAACCTAATCATGGAAGAGACAGCTCATTATTTTTGCTCTATTCTATCTGTATCTCCGGGTACAGACCTTACTCAAGGGCAAGGAATAATATAGGGACATAGATCCCAAAAGGCAGGGATCATTGGAGGGGTTGTCTTAGTAGATATAGGTCCATAGTAAATGCTGAGTACATTTGGAAAAGAGGTTTCAATAAATGAATAGGAAAGCATGTATTTATTGATCAACAAATGTGTCAGACACTGTGTTACATGCTGGGATCCTTAGGTGATAATGACATAGTCCCTGCTTTTTAGAGCATAAAGGGAAACAGAGGTATGAAAAATGCCATATTGTACAGAAGTGCCGACCTTTAGTTCTTGTGGAATGCAGAAAGGGCAGATGGGATTCAAAGAGAACATAATTAATTTTGTTGGGTAAGTCAGGATGAAATTTTTTATGAGTATGATAACTAAGCTAGGGTTTTATGGATGATTCATTATTTTTCATCTCAGCAGTTGAAAATAATGGAAAATGCATTTCCCATAAAGACAATAGATCGTTTTCTGAGGAGAGTGTGTGTGTGTGTGTGTGTGTGTGTGTGTGTGTGTGTGTGTGTGTGTGCGCGCGCGTGTGCGTGTAAAGCAGATAGTGCCAAAGAGGTGGGTATTTGAACTGGCAGGATTTCTTCCTCCTTGATTTTCCCTAAACAAATTGCGCCCTCTTATAAAGTTTGCTGAAGAGCCATCTGTCTCACAGGCTTCAGGTGACCCAATGAAGGTCTACAAGGAAAGGCTCATAGCCCAGTAGACGGGAAGACAGAATACAGGTGCAAAGAGAAACCCAGATGTAATTGATTGCACGGTGGCCCCTATCTCCAGAATTGTTCAGGTTAATGGCACACTGGAGAAAATTGACTAAGTTAGTAGTTTTGAGCAAAACTGTTCTAAAACCAATCCTTTCAGATGGGAAAGAGGCTGTCCTTTGACACCAGGGCGTTTCTGAGGATGCAATGTGGAGGGAAATTTAATGGTCTGTAAACTTTCACATCTGTTGACAGTTTCTCTCCACTGTTATCGGAGAGAGCAAAATGAGAGGAAAATGATTTTTAAAATGAATGTACTGAGGGGTTTATTAAAATTAGGAATAGAAGTGAAACGCATAAAATGATGGAAGTGTCACCTGGGAGGTGCTCTTACTATGTTTTGCATTGGCTAAACGGAATTGGTGAAACTGGATTTAGAATATTGAAGAGCACGATTCAGATCCACAACTAAATTTAAATCCCGGCTCTATTGGTTACTAGCTATGGGTCTTTGGGCGAGTCCCTTCGATGCAGGACAAGGCGAATTTCCCAAGTCGGGGGAAGACCAAGCCCTGACCGGGAGAAGAAGAGGGTCCTTTGGGTGTAGAAAGAATTCAACACACGTGCCAAAGTTGGAGTCAAAAGGAAAGTTTATTAGAAAAGGAGTAACACTCCACAGAATGTGGTCTCCTCTCAGAGGCAGAGAGAGAGTGAGAAGGACAGTGAGAGGGACATGGAAAGGCAGTGAGTAGGGGACAGAGTAGAGGCACTGAGGTGTGGGGAATGGGCTGTTAGCAATCCCAGCAGAAATCTTCCTTTATTCTGAGGGTGTCCTCCTGGCCTGGCTGCAGGGCTGATCAGCAAGCACATTGCAGTCTCTGAATGTAGCCTGATTAACATTTTTAATTCTCCTGCCTCCTCCCTACATTACCTTAACATCTATGAGGTTAAGACTATCTATTAAATTAGGATGTAACTGCTCATTGATTTGTATTGAGAAGTCAATGAAAATTGCTATAAAAATGTTTTAGCCTTAAGGCATTTTAGCGTTTTTCCCTTTTTTGTTTTAGGCCCCAAAGTTTGGGGAAACATATCTTAGAATGCTTCCTATCTTGGCCTCTTCATATACTTCATAATCAGACAGTATTATCTTTGATGCTGCTGCTACTTGACCAAAAATACATTATCAAAAACATTCCCCCAAAGCTACTGGCTCCAAGGTAAGTCAGCAAACATGACTATTTCCAAGATCCCCAACAGTTAAGTGCCGAGCCATATCATAAAGAGAGTGGGACAAAGAGATGACCTACCTAATCCAAAGAGAGACACTTTGAGTATCCAATCATGAGAGAACAATGTGGCAATTTTCCAAGGCCAGGTACATACTAAAGGTTTGTTTGTCTAGACCAAAGCCTCTGAAACTCTTATGGGAGATGACTTTGCTTCTGATGCTTGTAAAGAGAGCTTACTTATTCATTCTCTATCCCAGAATTATGCTGCATGCCATCTCAAACAACACAAGGGCTATCTAAGAGAAAAAAACTCAGCATAAACAGATTGAAGGTACATAGGTTCAGGTTTTAGGGTAGGGCAAGGGTGGAGTTAGACATGTTAGATACACCTGAAAATTTTTGAAGTGAACCCTATGTTACATCTGATTTCTGAAGACAAAGGCAAGGGACAAGCGGTAAGAAATTACAACAGTCAAGTAGCATTAAAAAAATGTGTATGCATAATGGCCATATTTTGGAAGAGATGTACTACTGGTAGATAGCAAACTAGGAGGGTGAAGGACTTTTCTTTTAATCTTTACAAATAATTATCTAGTATTATACTTAACATTTTTGGCAGAAAAAGTAATTTTTTAAAGAAAATCAGAGAAAGTCCATAAATGTTAATGAAGCATTCTTACTGATAAAATCTTCCTTAGATAGAAATTGTTTCATAGACCATGAGCCCATCATTCTTGGTTCTTTCTTTATCTTCTATATGGCAGCTTTTTGGGTACCCTACTCTGTGCCCTTCCTCCCTCGCCACCTGCACTCCCACACCCACACTCATAATCCTCTCTCGCCCAGGCTGCTTACCTCAAATGCCCTTACCCACTACCTACAGGACAGTTTTAAGATGTCTCCTCATTCTGGTCATGCACCTGTCTTTATCCAGGAAAAGGACAAGGCATGAGGTGTCCTGACTCTGCTACTTGTAGACGTAGTTTCCTTAACTTTTATGATTTTCAGTTCTGTATGAATAAACTGTATAGAAATTGCCTATGTTGGATTTGAAAGTCACTGGAGGGGAAAATGCGTGAACCTGTGGATGAGGGGACTGTAGAATATCTGGAACACAACAGGAACGACATAATCTCTGGTTATTGCTGTTACTGCTGATGTTAGTAGCAGTATAATATTATTATGTTAATGCGACTATGGTCGCTTCCCTTTCTAGAATACAGGCTTCTCGAGGATGGAGCTTTGTTTTTTTTTTTATACGTGTCTTGCTCCATACCCAATGTAAGGTGTTGATCTGTAAAGTGACCAAAAGTTTTGGCAACTTAGGTGCTAGTTAGAAAAGAAAATCTAAATATGAGTCGGCGATATAGAAAAAAAAGTTGGAAAGCTTCTCCAAGAAAATCTTGGGAGAGCAGTTAAGAAGGATAACGCCAATTCTCGGCACAAAACCCATTGTTTAATTTTAATGTATAGAGCATTAAGTTAAAGTGGACTTCATGGATTCTCAGACCGAAGCAAGTGTTTTAATGTTAGCACTCTGAGTTGTTATTTGGGACTCAAGTTTGAATACTCCTGATTGGTTGGCCACCCTATATTTGGATTCACTGAGCATCTACACAGGTTTCTTTCTCGCTCGCTCGCTCTCTTTCTCTCTCTCTCTCTCTCAGGAAAGCCCTGATTGGAGTATGCAGAAAAAGTCATACTTCACCCATTGAACGACTGAGGAAAGTGTTACAGTTCATAGTCACACGCAGGTCTTCTGGGTGGTTTAGGCAAAGGCAGAAACCACACATAAGCAACTCTCCATGCCAACAATGCGGTGGTCCTTCCTATTGATAATTATCTTTTACATATCTGAATAAGCATGGGCTCCTGAAGGTGTAACAAAATGCCCTGGAGGTATAGCTTGCAAAAATTAACACTCCACTGCACATCTTAATTAAGATTTAATTAGGGAATTAAAAGAAATGCCTAGCACATGTTTTTAGCAAGTGCATAATTACTGACTTATTGCTTGTAGGTTTTCTACATATTTTTCATTGTAAATATCCAATTATAATTGTCATTTGGGTCAGACTTTAAGAATTCAGTCTTACTCAAAATAATGAGAATTTGTTTCCTTAAGCATAATATCCTCTAGTATAGTTTTTACATCCTTTAATTTACTGTGTAGTCGACACAGTTCCCTTTCTTGGCATAGAATCTGGGTGGTGTTTGCCTCATGATGTGATGTATTACTCTTCAACAAAAACCTGCGTCTGATATTTACAACCAGTGCGTAAGAAAAAAAAAAAATGTGACAACCACATTGGTGTTCTTGTTCCTGAGAGATTTGTAACAAACCGTGACTATAAAATTGCAGCCGCCTTTTCATCGTGAATGCTTTCATAGTGTGTGTGTGTCTCCTACTCTGACCAAACTTTCAGAGTGATTTATAGCAGATCTGTTTTGACCTGCTCCTGATAATATTCAAATTAAAGTCCCAGTTGGAAAAGAAAGTTGTGTTATGTGAGTTCCATTAAAGGTATAGAAACTGTTCCCAGTTTGATTTGTGACCACTGTCACCAGCTTTTAAAAGCCACAGCTGATGGAGAATAATGTCTGATGTTGATTTCTTAATCACACTGCCATTATGGAAATAATAGGTTGCTACAGTAATAACCATTACCCCCTTTCTGATGGTATTTCAGTGACTTTTACAGCTACTTCTAATGACCATTGAACTGTTTGGTCTAATGAGTGAGAAGACTCCAACATCTTTATTCAAAAGTCACTAATGATAATTGCCACCTATCACCCCATTCTCCAGAGCCCAGAATGTATGTCCACTGAATCCCATTATAATCACTACAGGTCTGCTGCCCAGTCTTACTCAAGTAATTAGGTCTAATTTATATCTGATCCGAAGATGGATACAGTCTTTTCTCTCAGATACATATTTTTTGTTATGTCTAGATATCACTGAATTCTAGAAAAATTTTAAAGAATTTATTGAAAAAGTCATAAATATTAGTGACAGCTTTACTATCAGTAAATCAGCAAAAAATTCATAACCACATTCATTTTTACACTACAAAGTAATGGTTAAAAACAAGACATCTTGAGTGTAATACACCGGAGTTTGAAATCCTTGCTCCATCTCTAGCTAGTTCTTGTAACTCCAGGCACATCAGCTTCCCCGAGCTTCCCTGTTCTGTCTCTAAAATGGGAGTAAGAACAGCATTTCCCTGATACAGTGGTTGTAATTATTAAACCTCAGAATGGAAACTATTATTATATTACCATCATCATTGTTATTATCATCATCATTCCCAACTCACATGCTTCTCTTTTTTATTGACGACAAAGACCCTCATACAGTTTTCAAAATAAGTATGTGATTGGCATTTTCTTGATGCCGAACCGATCCAGCTGTGATTGTGGAATGAAGATTTTGAGTCATTGTCATGGGATCTGTCTGTAAGCAGCAACTGAATCTTTAAGCTTGTACACTTTATATACCTGGCCCAAATTAGAGAGCTGGAAACTGGTTGAAGCACATGAATAAAAGGAGCAAAGGAGGGAGGCGGTGAATAAATAGAATGCACACTAGGTGTTCAGGCATCGAGCTTGGCAATTTCATGTCCTCTCTCTTATTTCACACACGCACAAAAATTATGTGAAGGAGACAGCAGTATATCTATTTCATAGCTAAATAAGCTAAACATATAGAGGTAAAGTAAGTCTCATTTCAAAGAGCTAATAAATGGAAATGGTGTGGCTCGTTCCATGTCTTGATCTAAAGATATATAAGCTGTATGACCTTTTGAAGAATTAACGAAGTGCCATCTGGTTAAGGAATATACTTAGAGAATGAATCCAAAGTGTGTATAGAGGGAAGGGACAATGACACGTGCAGCATAGAATTTCTAGATGTTGGAGGACATCAGAACCAGGATGTTTCTTTGCATATATGTAAAGTTAAAAATAGTTATGTGAAAATGGCGAACAAAAGCACAAAATTAATCATTTGACCACATTAAATATTGATCAGATTTAAATTTAAAGCGTTTGTGAAATTTTCTCTTAATATAAAAAAGAACAGGTGAATAATTTCAGTAACGGAATGTGAAGACACAATTTTATGATAGAATCTATTATATGTTAGAGATTATCATGGGGAAAAAAACATAAAAGAGAGACTTTAATTTTCATGATAGAAGGTTATTTCAAAGGGACACATATCTGTTCCCGATACTCCAAAGTTAGAAACATAGACACGTTTTTAAATCACATTCATAATTAAGATGATCTTTATTGTAAAATTTAATTCTCTCCGATTAAAAATATTAAGACTTGGCCTAGAAACAATGATATGATTTGCATCTCCATTCTGAGAATAATTCAACAATTATATTATTAATTATCACCTTATAGTTCCAGATAATTACAAAATGGCCACAATATTTTACCTCCTCCAATCGAGAGATGGAGCCTCTTTCCCTACTCCTAACATATTGCTGGCCTTGCGATGTCCTGATCATATCAAACCCCAAGAGACCTCACAGATCCCACTCTGGCTCCTCTTGGAGTCCTTGGACTGCCATGTAAACAAGCCAAGGAAAGCTTGCTAGTGGATGAGAGACCAAGTGGAGAGCGGTCCTAGTCATGCCAGCCATCCAGTTCCAGCCCTCAGGCAACCCACAAGTGTAAAAACCTAGCTAGGATCAGCTAGGCCAGGCCCAAACTTGAAGAACTGCCTAGCTGATCTCAGTCTAAATGGTGACCCACAAAATCCTGACCTAAATACATAATTGTTTTAACTTCCTAAATTTAAGGATGGTTCATTAGCAAATGCTAAATGATAAAAATTAGTCCAAACTATTCAAATGTCCCAGTTATATAAAATGCTTCCAAAAATACAATAATATTTTAATATTTTGAGATACTTTAGAAACTCTTCGCAACCTTCATATAGAAATATATTTGTTTGTTTTTTAATAGGAAATGCGTTTGCAAGATTCAAAATTCAAAAGGCATGAAAAGATACAGCATCAAATTCCCCTTTCTCCTCTCTATGCTGCAGATATCCACTTTTCTTACCCACAAGGAAATTATCAACTTCTAAAGTATAGTTCCAGGGATAATTCAATCCTATAAAATATATGTGTGTTATACGATACACATATTCTGCATCTGTCATCTAGATATCTATCTTCTAGGCTAACTCCCTCACCACTTTCAAGTCATGGCTTGTATATCACTTTATCTGTACCTATATCTAGCTCACATTTTCTTGATTTATTCTTCTGTTGAAGGACACTTAGGTTGTTTGCATACCTTGGCTATTATGAATAATGCTGCAATGAATATGGGAGTACAGAAATCGCTTCAAGATAATGGTTTGTTTCTTGTGGATATATACCCAGAATGGGGATTGCTGGATCAGATGGTAGGCTATTTTCAATTTCTTGATGAACCTTCATACTGTTTGCCATAGTAGCCATATGAGTTTACATTTTCATCAAGAGGATACAAGGGTTCCCTTTTGTCCACTTCCTGCTAGCATTTATCTTTTTTCTTTTTGAAAATAGACATACTAACAGATGTGAGATGGTATCTCATTGTGGTTTTGATTTGCATTTCCTTGATGATTAGTACTGTCGAATGATTTTTATATTTCTATTGGCCATCTGTATCTCTTCTTTGAAAAACTGTGTATTCAGGTCATTTGCCCATTTTTAAATTTTAAATTGGTTTGTTTGTTTGTTTTTGCTATTTAGTTGTATGAGTTCCTTGTCTATTAATTTGCTAAAATTCATCTTTAAAAATAAATACTTGTTGAGCAAGTAGATAGTGGACTAACCTACTATCTATAGGTTAGAAATAAGAGCTAGTATGGCTAGTTAATATAATTCCAGAAAAAATAGAGAAATATAGAGTACCACCTGAAAAAATGATACCAAAGAGAGAAATAAAATATGATTTTAAAAGACATTAAGATACAATAATTGATTTGGGAGTAAAGAGGAGAGAGATGCTAAGGGTGATTTCTACGATTCTAATTGGAATGACTAATTGTATTGGCAGATCGAAACATGATATAGAGAAAATGCAAGAGGAGGCACAACTTTGGACATTGTTTTGGAGGGGTAGGTAGAAGGTGTTTGATGAATTCAGTTTTGGTCTTGTCAAATTTGAGCTACTGGTGGAATACATATTTGATGATATCCACTGCACAGTTGGAAGCAAGTGCCTGAAGCATCAGATAGATTGAGGTGTCAATTTTCAAGTCATCAGCATAGAGAAAGCAGTTAAACATATAGGCAGAGATACACACTGAACAAATACCAAGATCAAAAACTTAGAAAATGCTTCCAAACATTAGACCTGGGGGAAAATTCAATGAAGACATAGAAGATCAAGTGTAAATGTTAGGAGGAGAACAGAGAGAAACTTTTATCGCCAAAGAAGATGAAGAGTTTAAAGATCAGGAATAATCAAGTCTGGTCAATATGATGGACAAGCTGACTTTAGATATCTCTTTTCTGCAAGTAGTCCATAGGTATACTGGATAAAAAGCGTTTTAAAAATACTCAGTTAAACTTGCAAGCAAGAAAACAAATCTCCAGGGGTCTATAACTTAGAAGAAACTAAAGTTTAAGGTGTGAGGAAATTTGGAATAAATGAAAAGATTACTGAGTGTCTGAAAAGAAAACTATGCTTTGCTAAATACACTCTTCTATGCCATCACATTCTAACCTTCCTCTGCCTTCGAGTTATTTAGTTCTACAAACTGCGGAAAACTGATAGCAATGAAAAATAGTTCTTGTCTTTACATGTGCAAGTATATTCTTTCAGTGGTTATATTGACTCCCCTCACTTTATGGAAAAACCTAGCTTTGCATCCATATGTAAATTCATGCCAATATTTCCTTATTCTACGTAAGTGTTCTCTTCCTAAATTTCTCCTTTGAACCTGTCATAACATATGCCAGGTTTACTTATTTAACAATGACTTCAATAAGATGTTTAACACATGTCTATGTTATATCTGTACAAGAGCCATAATTTTACCTTTTTAAACAAAATTCTTTAACAAAAGTGAACAATAATTCAGTCCGAACAGTCAAAATGTTATGTTGCCCGGAACTCTTTAGGGACTGCGGTACTAATAATAATTTCTATTCAGGGAAAGGAGAGCAGATATTCAACTCATGGATGGTAGAAGTAGGAATCTCTGAAATCTTTCCTATCCATGCCAAGAGACTCTGAAGTACTCACACACTGATCATACTTATGGCAAAGAAACTAGATAATGACTCGTGCTGTAGATGGAAAACAAAGATAGATGTATCAGGAAAAAGACTGTGCTTTATCTGTAAGAGGTTGTGAGATCTTTCATTCCCATTAACTGTGTGGTGTTGGTGATCTCAAGTGGAGAATAAACAAAATCTGATTTAGAATGTGAAAACCATGCAGTGACAGATATGAAATCGGTCTATAAAAAAATGCATCTGTGGCCCAGATGAATGGATTCCTAAGAAAACAGTTTTTCTGAAACCTTACATCCAAAACTTACCAGCCACTAAAACAATCAGGGAAATTTATACTTCCAAATTATGGAACCTAAGCTGGCTAATTCTCTACTCAGAAAATATTGTGTGTCTTGTGGAGGAAAAAACTTAAAAATAGTAATTTTCTTTTTTAAAAAAAGCAAAACTTTGTGCTTGTATTTTTAACATATTTCTGTCAAATTATATTTGAAGTTATATACCATCATCCACAAGCATTTCTTGCAAATATTTTTTATACTTTTTATCACAAATACTAGGTGCATTTTTCAGTATGAGACTGGAATGCTTGATTTCAAAGCTTTTTAATTTTCTGCAGACTTATATTACATTGTTTCTCATCTCATTGAATAGTGTCAAAAATAAAGTAAAAAGAGACCAGGTTATTTTCTTAATACATGAAAGAACTATCTAGGCTCAGAGATTTGGGAGACATTTGGAGATAATTACTAGGTCGCTTGAGCCAAGAAGCAAACTTTTCTATGTGAAATGTAGTGCTCTATTAAAAAATCTACATTCTCTTCCTGACAAGTGAAGTGACTTGTTGGGCGCAGAGAGAAACACTATGCTAATTTAATTATCTTGAGCACTCGATACCCAATGGCAAAATTATTACATGTCGATTTTAAAATTAACCTATTTTAAAACCAGAAGGCAGTATGATGGCTTAAGGGTGAGATTTGTGGTGAGAAGAACCTGAATTTTAAACCTAGCTCCACTGTACATATTTTATCAAATATTTTTATTAATAAATAAAGATACAATACTTACCTTGTAGTATTAAACAATTGAGTTAAGCAAAATAAAAATTAAAAGGGCCTCCCATATTTGATGGACCCATGGTTATTATATTTTTGAGAAACTGGTATAAGTATCATTTATATTTATGCTCCCATCTTATTTAAATGAACATCTTCAGATTCATCCTGCTTTGTAATTCTCTCAAAATGTTTGTCTTTCTTTCCTCCCTGGTGTTAAACTGTAATTTTTTAAGCTTTCTTTTTTACTCTCTTGGAGTATTCCAATGCCCTTTTAAATTTCTAGTCTTATTTTGGATTCTTCCCACTCTTCCCATTTCCTCATTCCAGCACTGAGTTAATTTTCCTAAATTTATACCAATCTAGACAAATGTTCCTTATTTTTTATAAGTCTTCACCATTGCCTAATCTCCACTGTCTGCCCTATTATAGCAGATTGTTCTCGTTCTAGCTCCTAACACCCTTCTCACAGCTTTAGTAAAATCGCTAACCATTTTTAAAAAAATTCTATCCTCTTTTATAGCCTACCGCCATCATGCATGCCTACCCCGCCGTCCTTCTCCAACTGTAAACTTATTGCGTAAAGCCGGGTTTATTTGCAACATTCTTCTTGAATCATTTTCAGGCATTCATACTCACACACGACTCAGGATGGCTTACATACTCATACCGCATGCATATATACTTTACTCTGGCACTTAGCATGTGCATACTCCCCTCCTCTGTTGCAGCGAAATCCCTCGATATCAGGAAGTGTAGCTATCAGGAAGTGTTTCTCTCCCAGGATTTGGGATATAGTACAGTCATTAAATGTTTGCTGTGCAGAGGATTAACTGGAAGCCACATGAGATGGACTATGTACTTGTACCTGATATGATATTGTTAATTTAAGGAAAATATGGATTTACAAAGTTGTCTGTAAACAAAGCGTAGAAATGTAGGCCAGTTGTTCTTTTCTTAATATTACTTTTCAAAAGGCTTTTGAGTGGTATGACTAAGGAGTTATCCAAGCCATGCAGGTCTGAGGTGCAGTGATGCTGCCACCAAAGGAGAAATTCTTCATAAAGTGGAACCGTGGGAAGCAGACCCTGTTGGGCAATCGGCCTGCTTTGGAGATGGGCTCAAAGTCCCGTGATCGTCTCAGCTCACCTGGAAGCTCAGAGTTCAAAAGTGAATGAATATTTTGCCAAAGGTTACGAAGTCTTCAGAATCAACTTCTGAAATCTAAATTTCGCTGTCTAGGAAAAAATGAATAAAGACTCATTTTAATTAGGTAGCAGTATTTCCACTCCACAGAGGTCCATGGCATTAATTAAAGCCATGGCTAAAAGTTTGTCTATGAGCTTTGAACTTTCAACAATTTGACCAGGTTTGACTTGGACTGAATTGAAACTTTCTGAAGGGCCTTTTTAATCTCTATAATTCCAAATTTTAGTTCTACAAAATCTGTAACACAAACACATTACATTTTTTTTTAACTTTCCATGGCATTTTATACCAATCTTACATGTACAGATTCCTTAATAGGCTTTGCAAGTTTGGAACTAGACAACCATTACCTTTTCTGACAAGTCTCCTTTTATCTGCTTGGTTATTTTGATGTTCATAAGTTCTGTGATTCTGTAATATTTGGCTCTCACACACTTCTCTATACTAAAGCTCTTAATTTTTCAATAAAATCAGCTTTTTTTTTTACAGCTCAAACTTGGTTGCTAATATGTTAACCAATGAACACTTAGTAAAACATAAAGATTACAGATTTATATTCTGGTTTTATATTGATTTAAGTCAAATTCTTTCCCATTTGGTAGTACTTCCAGTCAGGGCTAGCCAGAGGCAAAATCGTGAAGTAGGTTAAGCTGCTTTTAGCTGTATCCAGCTTCCTCTGAGAGTCTAGTAGGAGGGCAGATCTTTCAAACTGGAGATGAAGCTTTATAAAAAGAAGGCTCTTCCTTTACTCTCTAGGTAAATGTAAGGGAAATGGCCATCAATGTCAGATGCATCCTCTGGATTTTACATATTTTTTAAATAATGCTCACAAGGATTCTTTATGAGAAATATTTGGTTATAAAACTATTAGGAACACAAAACTCATGCTGCGTGTTTTGCATTGTTTGATCATTGCCTCTGTGAAGAGATGTTACTAGTACGGAGGATTCAAAATCAATAGAAAATGGTCTCCGCCCAAGAAGAGATGCCAATCTGGTGAGCCAGATAAGTTTGGAAGCTTGTAAATGGCCTTCAGTGCAGTCAGGGTATGGACAGAATGCTGTGGGTACATAGAACACCAAGTGCCTATCTACACCAGTATGAGGAAGTTGGAGGTAAGTGTCAAAGAAATCCTTGGTTTCTAGGAAAGGCAGAGAGAGAGGATAAAATTCTCTATGAACAGAAGTAATGGCATTAAATCCTGAAAGTTCCTGGCCTGTACAAAGCATACTTAGCCTGTCCATGTGACAGGAGTATTCATAGAAGGTGAAGCTGTCACTTCAGTTTAGGGCCAGGCTATAAACGATGAATGTCTTATGCCAGGCATAGTTGGAATTCACTTTATAGGCAACAGGGAGTTAAAAGATCTATTCAGACAATTGATGTCATAAATTCTGTTTTATCGTAGGTAGCCTATGAGGGTGATGAAGGCCTACACTGAGGAAGGGTAGAGAATATGGAGCTGAAGTGAGACTTTTAAGAGTTAACTCTGTGTGACCTTGATAGGTTTGGGGTGTGTATGCCTGTGTGTAGTGGGAGGGTAATGTAAAAAGCGGGTTAAAACTTAGTTTAGATTCTCCCGGAGGCCAACTACTCAGATACAAAAAATCAGGTCCAAGTAGTGTATTTGGGAGGTGACTCCAGAAAACACTCAGGAGGGTGTGAGGAAAGACAAAGGGAAGCAAAGGCAATCAGAAGAGGATTTGTTATCAAGCCAGGTAGGCTAACACTGCATGCGACTGATAATTTTGTGGGGAACTCTGGGACACAGTGTTCGATACGTAACTCAGAGTTATCTTAACTGAGGAGTGAGGGAGATGAAATATTTATATGGGAACTCACTCGTGTGGTTGTCTGCTACTAGGGAGAGCTAAATTAGCCTTTTACACTTCGGCCTGCCATGATTTGAACAGTCTTCCAGCAAGAGAGGTAGGTGTTAACAGTTGGAAAGTGGCTAGATGACATTTTAGTGATGAGGTTCCAGATGGGGCACCGAAAGTGTCTACAAACCTAGGATGGTTAAAGAGAGTATCTTCCAGTTTTCGTGTGGATCTTTTATTTTTAAAACCTTGTCCCTAACTCAACATTGTTACCAATATATACACCGATTTCTTGCTAATCTTGTATGCTCTTATACGTGTTGCTTCTTTATAGGTTTTCTTTTCATCGAAGAGAAATGACTGTTTTATTAATTACCGAAAGTTCAGTCATTTACATTAGTCTTTATTAACTATATTCCCATAGCTCTAACTCTATGTAGGTTTCATCTTCTATGACAGTTCTGATTGGTGGCTGCTTCTTGATAGGAAGGATTCTCATTCTGTGTCTGGACTTGGAGAAAGGAGAGCCCTGGGCAGGGATGGAGTGGAGTGAGACACAAGCCAAGTATTTGCTATGTTATGTTAGCAATTGATGTTTCCTTTATATTTTTTAAAAATCATGGAATTCTTTCTTGTCTACTCAAGCTTGAGATCAAGAATAAGATCATACCATTTTTTATGTACTCAATGACTAGGATATAGTAAAATAAATAAATAATTAAATAATTAATAATAAAATGTCTGGTCAAACTCTCCTAATGACGCATTAATGATAATGATGTGCATCTTGTATACTATCTGTTATAGATGTTATTTCCGCAGATTTTCCTGCATATAGGAATATGTGGCCTTGCATTACCGACCAAAAATATCTTCCTAATTTCTCTGAAATTCTTGAGTTTTCGTTTACATTAGCACTCACGCATAAAACACCTTTCCCACCCACACTACACACCCATACCACCCTAGAAGCAGTCTAGAAGCAATATTGACAGGGTTGGAATTATACTGTTGTATGTGGTGCTTACAGTTTTTATTTTCTGACACAAGAATGAAGACTAAAGATTAATTGTGGTTAGAAACAGAAGAATATGAAATGATTAGGAAAAGTATGGACCAGAAGCCAAATACGATTCCATGTTGGAGGTCAGGGCAGAAGAGCAGTTTGGAAACGTCAGCATGCTCTGATGCCCCCTGTCACAGTAGGCTGTCTGTGCTCCTCGAGCCTACCCGGAGCCTCTTCAGAGTACTTGCCAACCAAGATCTTTCTGCCACTTTGTCTTTGCTTTTACCCTTTATTCTGCCTGACGAGAAAATGTTCCTGATATAGGGGAGCAGTTTAAAAACATGGACTTTGAGACAGGAATACATGAATTCAAATCTTCACTCCAAATCTTGTATTCTTATTGATCGTTTGAGGGCAAGTTTTAATTATTTTTTGCTCCTTTTCCATTTCTTCAACTGAGAAGTGAGGCGATATATACCTGCTCTGTTTTTGTCTTTATTTGTTTTGGTAAAGATCATATGAAAGAGAACTTTAAAGAGCTTCGTAAAAAAATTGCAGAGATGGTTTGGTCTGCTTATAATGAACGTGTTATGTCTCTTTATGAGAGAGAGAGAGAGAGAGAGAGAGAAAGCACATGCACACATGAGAGCGTGCACACTACTCAGTCTGATAGAACGAACACCAGAAGTTTTCATATCAGGCAGCCAAGATCAGAAGGCCATTACTCCCTATTTATAATGCCAGCTCAATTACCAATTATCACAAAATACTTTGTGCAATATAGCAGAACTAACTTCTCCATTAAATCCAGACATGCAACCAAGGAGTCTTATTTTAACTGAGAATTAGTATGGGGGAATGGTAAGAAAAATGAGGTGGCAGTAGGTGCTTTTACAGGACTGTATCTCCCTCACTTAGTTGTCTATGTAA
>NW_011888810.1:8343389-8349639 GCF_000151845.1 Pteropus vampyrus
TTTTTTCTACCCATGCACAAATGTGTACCTATAATCAGTTCACTTATTTAAGTCACACATTCAAATTGTGATGAAAGCCTAGCAAAAATAAAGAGGGCAAGCATTTTCAAAATTGTTTTATAAAGCTGATGCCTGATTACCTTTCTGTTATTCTAACTAGCCTTATTTCCTTTAGATACTAAAAATATGCTAATTTCTACAACAGATATACTATGTGTGTTTGCAAAAAAGTAGCAGTATGCTCAGCTGAGATGGGAGGAAATATTTTGATAGATACCAGCTTTCTCAACCTAATTACATAGACATAACTAATTTTACTCATCAGCCATGCATAAGTTCATTGCTATTTCTAACACTTTCCCAAACTTAAACTGAAAGTATTTTTGACACACATTCCTTCCCCAAATCATGCATTAATATTTGCTCTCTTAAAAATAAGTAGGAAGGCTTTTTCATCTAGTTGTTTTAACGTTGTATAGATCATTATTATAGCTGCCAATTTTGGATGGCTACTATGTGCGAAGACTATCACAGGCATTTCTTATACCTTATTTCATGTCATTTTCTTACAAAGCATAAAAGTATATAGAACTGTCTCAAAATGAGAGATGAAAAAATTTGAATGCACTGTGTTAAAGCATTTACTTACATTGCTTAAAACCACTTAATTTACATATAGTCACATTGAGTTTTGGAGGAAAAGTAAACATATTTGGCCTACAAAAGGACCAGCCAACCAATCAATTTATTGGACTCATTGTTTTAAGAAAAGCCCGTTTATGGAATTATTTTGATTAAACATTCTATATTGTTTTATGTTCAAATTTGGAAACTGAGTGTGACAAAGAAATTCAGGGTAGGATGGAAAGATGGAAATAGGAAGAACTTAGGGATACGTGGAGTTTTAGACATAATGGTTCTTACTATATCTGGTAATGTCTATCAGTAGAAAATACTTGTAATGTGGGCAACACACAGGATTAGGTCACAGTCATTTTGATATGTCCACCTCTCAAATATTTCCCACATTTTGTTCTGAAAATAACAGTTATTAAGTAGGAGGATAATAGATGTACTGTAAAATAATAGTAATACTAATAATAAAATAAGAAGACGCTCTGGGCTCAAATGGAAGAAATGCTGTGTATTATATTCCTGACTCTCCGTTGTTGATTCATGAGGTTTCTTTCCCCCTTCTCCCACAGATATTTTAAAAATAACTTTTAACAGGCACACACTGCCCCCCATAAAACAAATAAGCATCTAATAATTTCTTATGAAATATAAGCATTTGATTTAAAAACAAAACAAAACAAACAAACGAAAAAACGTGGTTTGAGAATTGTGCGAGGCCAGATTCTTTAGCCTCATGCAATAAACAACTTCTTCACAATTGGCCTGCTGTATACTTTGTGATCTTGAATGAATTATGCTGTTTCATAAAATACTTTTAAAAAGTAATTTTGAATTTAATTAGTACAGCAGGTTTATTTACTTAAGACCAATAGAAAATAAAGTCTCCTAGGGGCTATATAGCATAAAGAAGAGGCATTGAGGTACAAATCCAGTTCTCATTCTAAAACCTGTGTCTGCGTGATTGCTCTGTTCAATCTCCTTGGGTTACCAAAAACATCCACTTACTAGTGACAGAATTTCTATCACAGTGTAGGACATATAACCATTACCTTGAATGAAATGAGTTTAGTTTTATACTGTGATGGTTAATTTTATGTGTCAGTTTGAGTGGGACATGGGTTCCCAGATTAGATATCACTTCTGGGTATGTCTGTAAAGATATTTCTGAATGAGATTAGCATTTGAATTAGTGGACTCAGTAAAGTAAGTTGCCATCCCCAGTGTAGCCGGGCATCATCCAACCCACAGAAGGGCTGAACAGAACAACTAGTGTAGGCAAGGAGAGTTTGTTCCCCTTCCTGCCTGCTGTTCGATCTGGAACATTGGTCTGCTCTTTCCATTGATCTAGGATTTACAATGTTGGCTTCCCTGGTTCTCAGGCCTTCAAATTTGGACTGGAATCACACCACCAAGTTTCTAGGGTCTCCAGCTAAGAGGGCAGGTTGTGAGACTCTGCAGCCCACATAATCATCATGTGAACCACTTCCTCACTATATATAATATATATACATAACATAAATTTTATGTCAATATATAATATAGCACATTATATATAATCATATATAATCTATTGCTGATGTTTCACTGGAGAATGATAAATAATACACGTATATATTCAAAAATAATGGGATTGGAACAGTGGTTAATGTTCTCAAGATGAAAATATAAAAATGTCGCAAAGCCTCATCTCTGGTGACATGAATGCAGTCACCACACTGTTGCAGATGGAGTACCAAAGCAGGCTATCCTGTGGTCCTCCACTCTCTCCTTCACTTATTACACTTGATAATATTAAGTAGCTTCTCACTGATTCAGACTTTATATTAACTGAGAAACACATTTGCATAACTCAGCCAGTGTCTAGTTTCACATTGCTTTGCTTTACATACCTGAGAGAGTTTTAAAAATGCTTAGAAGAGCAAACTCTCTAAACTACCTTAGATGAAACAAAAACATAAATTGCAGGAAGATATTAGAAACATTACCAGCTCTCTCTATATTAAACCTGGCTTATTAAAAATTATTTCTCTGTGGGGGAAGAGGATGGTGAGCATATCTGTGCATGCACATATGCATATATATGTACACACATATATTACATGCATATAAATGTGCATATATATATTCTAAAAGCACATTTTCCCCCCATTGTACAATTTGTTGAAGTTTTTGGAAATATATAAAAGTAGAAAAAAGAAAATTAAAAGATGATTATACCACTGAGAACCCCATTGTTGACATGATAGCATCTGTATAATCTTTTCCTTTATGAAATTTTTAAATTATGTTTAAAGATTTGTTTTCTTTAAATATATCAGCTTATTAAAAGTTAAAATTTAACATAAATGTGTTCCATGTCATTAAATTCTTCCTACAGATCATTTAAAACTGTTGTATACTATGATATATAATAGGTGTTCCATAATTAACTTAGTTGAGTTTATTTTAAACAAGGAATATTCTCAATTTTTCACTATATTATAAGTAATGTCATGGTGAACACCTTTATTTATAAGCTTGTTGCTTTGAATAGTAGACTCCCAGATATTGAATTCTGCATCACAAATTGTGAGTCTTTGTTAACCTTTTCAACATATCAATTAATACCTCATTAACATAAGTGGATCATAAGTAGTTGAAGCCACTATTTTTATTATTACTTGATCATACACACTTTTGATTGATATGAGATTCTTATATTGGAAAACATAGACACATATTAATCATCATTTTACCTTTCAAGGCATCTTGCAAATTGTTTTGTATACGTTTGTCCTTGATACGTAATCTTTGAAATATTACTCTGTGTATTTGAATTAATGGGATTTTATGGCCTATTTTTGTTAGCGAATAGAATTTACTCCATATTCCATCAATTAAAAAGCCAATGTAGAGTGGCATTACTACTGTAGATTGTATGTAGTTCTGGGTGTGCAAATCTGGTAACCCTTGTTAAGGCTGCGATAAGAGAGTGAACTAGGACTTTTGGTATTTCCGTGCTGGTCTCCTCTGGTGTGAGATCCTGTGTGGCCTTTGAAAAGTCACATTCCCTCTCTGGTCTTTAGTTTGCCCAACAGTGGAATGAGATACAGAACTAGCTTTTATCCATTTGTGTGACTTTCATAATTTGTTTACCTTAATGCTTATAAAGAAAGGACAAGTTTAAAGAAATGCTATTTCCCTGTTCAGGACTTAGCATATTAAAATTGATTTTAATGGTTAAATATTAATGTATAATGTATAATGCTTCAATATTTTATGTGTAATTACCAATATATTGCCATTTGTAGCATATATAATTCTATGTTTTGTTATTTGAAATGACTAAATCTTATAAAAAATATTATTCATCATTGTTTTCATTGTTTTTGAGCAATCTGAGCTAAAATAAATCAAATACTTTATTGCATTACTATCCTCCAGAAAATAGTTTCTATTTCTCCAGGTCTGTGCTGTTCTTTTAATGATGGAATATGGCGGCATATTTCTAAAACTCTAAATGTATCATTTTCAAGGTTTTTCAGAGTGGGTTGTAACATCAGATAGTTATTTCTAGAACTTCTTTATTTCAGCTGGCTTTCCACACACTTTGAGTTGTGGAGATTATTTAAAATTTAAGCAATGAAAAAATTATATTAAAATCAACACAATATTTTAAGAAAATCTCCTAACCTCCCTCCCTTAATCAGAGAAAGTTGCCTTAAAAAATTAAAATATAGCAGATTCTCAGTTTGGGATGGATTCTTAGTTTATCTAATCCTTGCTAGGTGTGAATCTTTTCTCGTAGGCATTTGACCTATCTTTTCTTGAATGTCTTCAGTGTCTGAAATTGCTAGAAGCTGCCTTCTCTTTGCTGACAGCTCAAGTAGAACACGTCCTTGGTTTGAGCAGAAATATCTTCATGTAGAACCTTCTACATTGAAACTAAAGTTCTCCAGAACTTCTCAAAGGATACTGTAGTCTTACACTTTCCAGAGAAATTCGTTTCTAAAAAAACTAAATGATTCATTTACTTGATGGTTAGCACGTTTTTTATATTTGCATAAAAGCAGGCCTTGCCCGTTCACACATCTGTGTTTTCTCCCGTACAGTTGGCCAAGTCTGAAACGTCCTCTATTTCACCACTCCTGTTCCTTGAAATCATTTCAAATTTATACTCATCCTTCAAGAATTTGCAGAAATGTTCTACCTGTCTGACGTTTTCCTTAATTTATTTATGAAAGTTTTTTTTTTTTTCTTTCTTATCGTTCTTTTCCTGGAACACAGAAAACTGTCTTGTTTGCCTTCCCGTACTTTATTGGGCTTTGTGACCAAATGGATGTTTCTTAGTTGTCTGCTTGGATGAGCAAAAGGTTTTCAAATATCACTGAGGAAGTCTGGTTAAAATCTGACAGGTATGCTTTTGTGCTTAAACCGTCTCATGCTACCATTTTTCTATCTGGGCTTGCAATTCTTGCAAGTTGTGGTTCAATTTGGGAAGATAACAGCAACAAAAATAACATAACAGATGTATCGATGTTTAAGCTTAGGTATAAAACCTTGCTGTAACATCAGACTGGGGGAAGATTTTTTTTTTTTTTTAATTTAATTCTCAGGTAGAACTGGTGCAATTAGTATCGAGTCAAAGTCAAACATTAGAAAAAATTACTGCTTTGCTTATTGTAATGACCGGTGCTCTATACTGATTGGCTTATGTTAAAGCATGCATTTAAAACATGTAGCACAGTACCTGATAATTAAGACACATAAATGTAGTAATTCTTTAAGAATTTTTTTCTTTTAAACAGGGGAAACTCAGAGTGCAAATTTACCTTCTGTGCATCATAATGGGGCTTTGTCCTCATCTAGGGGAAAGAGAAAGCTCACTGCCTATTAATAAGTTCTTGAGGCCTCTCTATTATGGTAACGTAATATTTTTTTTTTTTGCTTTCCAAATCACACAGCATTCAAAGGGAGCAGAGCACCCTTTTTATAGGTCAGTTCAGAGAATCCCAGGACTTTGTCTTCCTCAAGGCTGCATCCCCAGTCCTCAGCATCAGGTCTTGCATTCCAGTACTTGCTACATAAGATGAATAGATGAATAAATGAATGAACCCTTGCCTCAGCCTTACAAGGATATGCATTTAATTAATTTTTAATTCAAGTCCTTTTTTTCTCAAGACAGATAGTCAAATTCATAGGCACTTCAGATTCAAAAAAAAAAGAGAAAGAAAAAAGAAAACTTCAATATATTTATTGCTGTTACAATAAAGTTAAAAATATGGCTATTTTCCAAGGCCCTCCGTGTATGGTCTGACATTCTCTTTGCTCTCCAGCCTTCATGTCACATCACATTCCACTTTCTTCTCTCACATTTTAAAATATCTTCAACAAAAAAACTCTGTTACTCAGTCCTCTCGCTACTGCTTGGAATTGCTTCTCTCTTATCTCTATTATCCTTTTCACTATTGCCTAGTTAATTCTTACATATTCATTATTCATGTCTGCTCAAATGTCAGTTCTTTGGGGATATTTTTCTGAGTTCTTTATTCTTGGTCAGATTTCATTGCTCAACTATTCTTAAAAATGCATTACTTTCCCTTCAGAACACTTTTCTCAGTTTGTGATTATTTGT
>NW_011888810.1:8350314-8357522 GCF_000151845.1 Pteropus vampyrus
TCCCTCCCTTAATCAGAGAAAGTTGCCTTAAAAAATTAAAATATAGCAGATTCTCAGTTTGGGATGGATTCTTAGTTTATCTAATCCTTGCTAGGTGTGAATCTTTTCTCGTAGGCATTTGACCTATCTTTTCTTGAATGTCTTCAGTGTCTGAAATTGCTAGAAGCTGCCTTCTCTTTGCTGACAGCTCAAGTAGAACACGTCCTTGGTTTGAGCAGAAATATCTTCATGTAGAACCTTCTACATTGAAACTAAAGTTCTCCAGAACTTCTCAAAGGATACTGTAGTCTTACACTTTCCAGAGAAATTCGTTTCTAAAAAAACTAAATGATTCATTTACTTGATGGTTAGCACGTTTTTTATATTTGCATAAAAGCAGGCCTTGCCCGTTCACACATCTGTGTTTTCTCCCGTACAGTTGGCCAAGTCTGAAACGTCCTCTATTTCACCACTCCTGTTCCTTGAAATCATTTCAAATTTATACTCATCCTTCAAGAATTTGCAGAAATGTTCTACCTGTCTGACGTTTTCCTTAATTTATTTATGAAAGTTTTTTTTTTTTTCTTTCTTATCGTTCTTTTCCTGGAACACAGAAAACTGTCTTGTTTGCCTTCCCGTACTTTATTGGGCTTTGTGACCAAATGGATGTTTCTTAGTTGTCTGCTTGGATGAGCAAAAGGTTTTCAAATATCACTGAGGAAGTCTGGTTAAAATCTGACAGGTATGCTTTTGTGCTTAAACCGTCTCATGCTACCATTTTTCTATCTGGGCTTGCAATTCTTGCAAGTTGTGGTTCAATTTGGGAAGATAACAGCAACAAAAATAACATAACAGATGTATCGATGTTTAAGCTTAGGTATAAAACCTTGCTGTAACATCAGACTGGGGGAAGATTTTTTTTTTTTTTTAATTTAATTCTCAGGTAGAACTGGTGCAATTAGTATCGAGTCAAAGTCAAACATTAGAAAAAATTACTGCTTTGCTTATTGTAATGACCGGTGCTCTATACTGATTGGCTTATGTTAAAGCATGCATTTAAAACATGTAGCACAGTACCTGATAATTAAGACACATAAATGTAGTAATTCTTTAAGAATTTTTTTCTTTTAAACAGGGGAAACTCAGAGTGCAAATTTACCTTCTGTGCATCATAATGGGGCTTTGTCCTCATCTAGGGGAAAGAGAAAGCTCACTGCCTATTAATAAGTTCTTGAGGCCTCTCTATTATGGTAACGTAATATTTTTTTTTTTTGCTTTCCAAATCACACAGCATTCAAAGGGAGCAGAGCACCCTTTTTATAGGTCAGTTCAGAGAATCCCAGGACTTTGTCTTCCTCAAGGCTGCATCCCCAGTCCTCAGCATCAGGTCTTGCATTCCAGTACTTGCTACATAAGATGAATAGATGAATAAATGAATGAACCCTTGCCTCAGCCTTACAAGGATATGCATTTAATTAATTTTTAATTCAAGTCCTTTTTTTCTCAAGACAGATAGTCAAATTCATAGGCACTTCAGATTCAAAAAAAAAAGAGAAAGAAAAAAGAAAACTTCAATATATTTATTGCTGTTACAATAAAGTTAAAAATATGGCTATTTTCCAAGGCCCTCCGTGTATGGTCTGACATTCTCTTTGCTCTCCAGCCTTCATGTCACATCACATTCCACTTTCTTCTCTCACATTTTAAAATATCTTCAACAAAAAAACTCTGTTACTCAGTCCTCTCGCTACTGCTTGGAATTGCTTCTCTCTTATCTCTATTATCCTTTTCACTATTGCCTAGTTAATTCTTACATATTCATTATTCATGTCTGCTCAAATGTCAGTTCTTTGGGGATATTTTTCTGAGTTCTTTATTCTTGGTCAGATTTCATTGCTCAACTATTCTTAAAAATGCATTACTTTCCCTTCAGAACACTTTTCTCAGTTTGTGATTATTTGTGTAATCATGTGAAGTCTTTTTGTGTAGTAGTTTGTATAATAATTTTAAAGGGTTTTTTTCTCCCCAGCGTAGATTTCAAATTCCATGAGAATGAAGGCTTTGTCTCTACCCTGACCACTGTAAATCCATTGCCTAGTATGGTACATAGTTGATAAGAAAAAAGACTTAGTAACCAAGTATTAATAAGAAAGTAAAAAACAAAACAAACAAACAGAAAAACAAAACAAAACACCAAAACCTCTTTGATATTTGGATGACTGTACATGAGATGTTCAAGAAACTTGTATGTAGTTTAAGAACCTCCATGTCCTGTGCTTACTGTCCCCCTCGATTGGAACTGTACTTAAAGTGATGCTTAATTTAAAAAAAAAAATGTATTTAAATATATTAGTCATTTAAAATTTTTATTACTTAGTAATTTGTTTAAGAACAATTTCAGATAGGCATTTAATTCAATTTTTTTTGAAATTCATTTTTTATAATTCATTTAACTAATTTTCTCAGTTTTCATTCATTTGCCTGCTTAATCCATTTTGGCAGGTGGCATAATAGCCATATCTTTTATCGTTCGGAGGTAGTTACAGGTCCTCTCTTAAAAAAAAAAAAAAGAAAAGGTCTACTTTTTGTAAAGGCAGCACAGTGCTCCTAGGAGCCTGCATCCAATATCTCTTAATGCTACTCTCAATGGCATCATTTACAAATTTTAGTAACTGTCTTCTCAAAGACCAAAGTCATTTTAAAACAGAAAACTCACAGTTGGATTGATAGGGAGCTGCATGGAGCATAGTTCTTAGTGAAAGTTATCAGGAGGACTCAAACTTCTTCCAGACTTAACCCAATATGGGGTTCACAGCAAAAAGGTATCACTGAGAAAGCAGGTAACAAGAACCCCTCCAAACATACCTCTGGTGGCATGCTGTTAAAACACTGTAGAAATGCGGCATCTCGGTAAGGCTGTTGACAAGGTTTATGTGTACAAAACCACTTACGCTTGGGAAAAAAAAAATGCCTTATTTACTCTGGTTGCCTAACATATCTGTAAAAACAAGTAATTACCAAGTCCTGGGATTTTAAAGTTAATACTGGAGGAGAGGACTGACTTTTAAAACACACGCACGCATGCACGCACGCACACAGACAGCTTAGAGCTGCACTGTCCAGTGTGCTAGCTGCTAATCACAGGTGGCTATTGATCACTTCAAATGTGGCTAGTTTCAGTTGAGAAGGAATAGAAGTGTAAAATACACATAAGATTTCAAAGATTTAATTCAAAAAATGAATACATACTATTTCATTAATATTTTATATCGGTTATGTAAAATATTTTAGATAAAAGTTAAATAAAATATATCATTAAAATTAACTTTTGTTTACCCTTTTGATATGGTATGTATAAAATTTAAAATTGCGTATGTGACTCACATTGCATTTTTATTGGACAGTGAAAGATTAAAGATCATAATAGTTAATGCCATGAGCTTTGGCATCAGGTTGTTTGAGTTCAAATTTTACCTCTGCTACTTGCTAATTATGTGCCATTAAACAATATATTTAACCTTTCTAACCAAGCCTTCCTCTTCTGTAAAAAGGAGATAAAAATTAAATCTAGGGGAGTGGTTGCTTGAGACAATACATATAAAACTCATACAATTTTTGTCATAGAGTAAGATTAGCTCTGTGACTAACAAGTATTTATTGAGTACCTACTAAGTGCATGGCAGGATTAACACAAATATCTAACCATATTCTCCAGTTTAAAGTAGATAGAATTCATCTACATCATTAGCTGTGTGGCCTTAAATTTCAGTCTGTTCATTTTTTTATTAGATATTGTTTCGTTTTTAAGCAGTAATAATTATATCTACATTCGAGGATTTCGAGGACTAAATGAGATTAATACTATGTAATGCAGTAGTATTTATAAATTGAAAAGTGATATACTAGCTCATGTGTGTTTTGCGGAGAACGGGGGGTTACCTCTCTGTATTCTGATCCAGCTTCTTTCATGCCTCTTGGATCTTGGCTTGTGTTCGTCCTCTGATTTTCTGGTTGTTTATCTTCACATTTTGCTTGGGAAAGACAGAACAGATTCTTTTAGACCTCTCAAAACTCTCTGGCCTGGAGATCACTGACATGCAAAGAACTGATATTTTTGCTCCATTTCAACATTTTGAGTCTAAAATTCAATACGATCTTTCCGGGGAAAGTTATTGTGCAAATTGTACTTTTTGTGGTTCTATTAGAGAACTTCTCACAGCAGCTTCTCACTGATTATAGTTAATATTATTTGGGCTTTTGACTCTGCTCAACTGAGTCAAAAAACACTGTGTAATTTCTAAAATATTTATTTTTAAATGTATTTCAGGTTAATTAACTACTCATGCATTATTTATAACAGCTAATTATGTATGAAAGTGGAAGTTCTACTCCATAGAACTTCTGCAGAAACCAGATTCCTTTTGGTTTTAAATAACCCTAATAACATCAGTCATGTGGCAGTTTACTAATTCTTCCCTATTGTATTATTTAAGGAGAATATGGACAGATGCAGGAAAGACTAATGGAGGGTGAGGAATAAGCGGATAGGAAAAAGTACCTGGGGGCGATTTTAAAAAGTTTAAAAGTAGATAAGGTGAATGTTTCATTTCTGAAAGCATAAAATAAGGCAGGAAATTTTATATGTTATTATTAATGTGGTTTTAAATAAAATGACATAAAAGTAAAAGAAGATATTAAAGATCGACAAGTTCCCACTTGTCATATAAAATGACTTTTCTATTTCCTCTCTTCACTTCCCTTTTGTGGGACTTCTACTGAATCTTAGCCCATGTTCAAAGAGCCGATCAAGATGAATATGTTTATATCATACAAGTTCCATCCTTCTCTGCACAGTTGGCTCTCCAATAACAAGAGCCAGTCTGCAGTGGGCAGGGGATCTCAAATGTGTCTTCTTGGCATCAGAATTCATGTTCGACTGTCTGACAACAGGGGAAGCCAGGAGAGAGTAAAAGTGAAAGCAAGAGCAAGAGAATGGAGGAAAAAAGAAGCAAGTATCAGTGAGAGAGGAAGGAGTATGCAATTCGTTTGAGATAATGAGGCTAGTTTTAGAGCAATTAGTTCTCAACCCATGTCTGCAGAGTTCTAACCACCCTTGAATTTGTATGTCTAAGGAAAGACAGCTACCTCCACCATTTTAGCTGAAGTAAACTAAAGCCACTCAAGCTAGTCCCAGAAAACTTCTTTGACTAAAACACTTCAGCACAGACACTATTCAATTATAGGATCCAATTAGTATAAGTTTAAAGTATGCCCATTTAATACAACACTTCAAATGGTACAATGAAAATTTAGAGGAAAAAATATTTCCATACAAATAAAAATTGTTGAAAAACAAAAATTTGTCTATCTTTTATGTTTGCCCCTAAATTGACTTATAATGTACTCATTGGTTTTTATCTGTAGTGATATTTGACTCTCAGCATTTTAATACTGACTTTCTGAATGAGGCCAGCAAACCCTCTTCTGTATTACATTATACTTATATGGTAAATTATTTAATCAGTAGTCATGTATAATTACGGTAATATGACAAATACTTGGATTTGGGACATTTATAAGAAACATCATCAGTAACATGTAACATTGCATCTTATTTTTTTCATTAAGGATTATAATGTGTAAAAAGGGAACTGCAGGGGGAGTGAAGTTATTTTTTTCCTGTGAATCTTTTAAACTTCTTTGAAAATATCTTGCAAAGCCATTATACAGTATCCTTTTTTTCTCCCATCAATATACTAACATAGATCTTCACAAGTGTTAGAAGCAATATCTGACAGTTCAAACAGGTCAGTGAACATATTTATTCTTCTCAAATAAATGGTAGTAAAGACTTTGTCAACGAAAAAAGGGAAGATGTGCATGAGATGTAGGTAGGGTCACCAGAAAGGTGAAATGCACAAATGACTCCAAATAGATCAAAAAATCTTGCTTGCTCCCCAAATGGCATTCCTGTCCGTATGCTTAGAGTAGAATGAAGAGTCATTTGAACATAATTGGTGAAACCAAGTGAGGAAGAATTTTACAAAGACACCTGGATAAATATCAAGTCTCAGCTCCAAAGAGAGGTGATGAAGTGAAGGTATATGAAGAGAATTTTCGGGCATTTGGGCATAATTAGTGAGATAAGGTGTGACCAAGTCACCTAACCTCTTGACCTTTAAAAAGAAAGGATAAGCTTGGAAATTATATACATCTCGACCTCGAAGAATTAAATATTTTTTAAAAGTGTCTTTGAGTTATAGTTCTTATAGAGTAGTGAATAACATTCTATGATTTGGGGCAACTTTCAACACAGGAGAGATTTTATCATACCTATGTTATCACTGTGCTGAACTATATCTTCTGAGGTGTTTTTCATAGAAAGGAAGTATTAGAAGATAAAACAAATCCAGCATCTTGCCTGAGTCTAAACCTTTTTCTTTGCCACATTAGCAGAGAAAAAAATGAAGAATTATAATATAAAATGGGTATTCATAGAGTTCCAAAACCTGGTAGACTAAAAATACTAGCAAAAAATTGATTGCATGTTAAAATGCTAAATAATCAATGACCTTATTTTGAGATACTTTGGTCACTGGATATCTCATTCCCATGTTCAGGAGTGTAATATGAATGGCTGTTGGAGAGAGCTGATATATATATATCTATCTAGATATATATCTATCTAGATATATATATATAGAGAGAGAGAGATCAGAGATAGAGGTGGAAGGGAGAAAGGAAGTTAGTTCTTCTGATAAAAATGGTGAAAATTTAATTATTTGAGGACAGAATAAGCAAGATGGTCCCATTCTCATTTTACTTAGTCTACATTAAGGTTAAGCTTAGGGACTTAGAGACATAGCTATAAAGCACTATAAATATCATGGCAAATGGCTGAATCAAAGGATTCTATGCGTTACTGATTCTACACATACATAACTTCTCTTAACTAGTTCTACCATACAAAATATAAATCATCTGGTGGAATGAAGCAAAGATGGTTTATCAGACTTATAAAGTGTTAATTTATTGGTTTAGTGTATAGTAAACATTTATCATGGTTATAACAAAGCTTTGACTCTATTTCAGTAATTTTTAGTGTGTAATTACCAAGGAAAAGATATACAAGTGTGGGAATGTAAATAGCTGCAGGATTCATAGTGGAAATAAGCAAATATAAAGTTTCAGTATCTACTTTTAAAGATATGGATCACCAGTAACCCCTA
>NW_011888810.1:8358862-8360179 GCF_000151845.1 Pteropus vampyrus
GGGAACAGGAGTGTCATGTGATCGAGCTTGCTGTCGGTGGAGACAGTCCCCACCATAGAAGTCTTTGTTCCGCACACGTGGTGACAGTGCCCGTCAGAGCGGGGGAACCCGTATTACTCTACAAAGGCACATGGACATTCAATAAAATATCGGACACATTGCCTAACACCCATGTTTCTTAGCTTTGTTAAAAAAGTGAAGTGGTTCTCTTCAACTTGTTCCTTTTTATCCTTTGTTTCACTACAAAAGGAAAAACACACTTTGCCAGATCCCTTATCTGAGAACTAAAACTCTCTAAACACCAGTAAGCATTATTGAGATTTTAGTAGAATAAGTGCAAAAAGAATTTTTACATTTCCACAGAACCATCACCTTGTTTCTTTCTTCATGGAAAAAAGCGAGTGAGGCAGAGAATTAGTGGAAGGGAGCCATGAGATACGTCTGCTCTGTGAATTGCTGACCCCGAAGCCAAACACAGACCTTCTTCTTTGAACTTCGGGAGCTTCACTGACTTTGAAAATGAATTTGGTTCTTATTTTTGACACTGTCTCCTCACTTCTGAGGCTAGAACAGCCAAGTTATTACATGGTGGTCACTTTAGAAGTTCAAGTCCTGCCCTTTGGTCATTTCCCGAGGAGACACACAGGTTGATTCCACTCGGCTCACCTTCCTCTGTCCAGGTACCACAATGTGCATTCGATCTGATGTATCTTAGGAGGCTTTGGAATCTATTAAGGCTTGACTAGATAACTGTCTCCATTAAGCTGTGTGGTCCGTGGCAAGTTATTCCACATTTCTGTACCTCAGTTTCTTCATTGAAAATTCAGAAAATGGCTTAGATCCAAGGAATGGTGAAGCATAGTAATGGTATATTCAGAATGCCTAGTGCACAATAGCTGCTAAATACATAAATGGTTGCTATCCTCATTCAGAAGATAAGCATATTACATTATTATGTATTTTTCTTTTTCAATATTTACTTAACACCAACCCTATCAATCACCCCTGGAAATCAGTGAATATAAATTTTTCTTATTCAACACATCTTTAGTAGTGCTGAAGACCACAGACACTTCATCTCTTGATTTGATCATTAATGAATCATTCATTCATTCATTTATAAATAGAAGCGGCATAGCATTGAGCTAAGAACACAATTTTCCTTGGTTTACACCTCAGCCTTTCCACACAGAAGCTGTGTAACTTGGGCAAGATCACTTAACCTCTCTGCATTTTGGTCCCCTCACCTGTAGAACGAGTGTAATAACAGCACCTATTCAGCACCTGTCCCAGAGTAAGTGCTCAGTAAACTATCAC
>NW_011888810.1:8363539-8373649 GCF_000151845.1 Pteropus vampyrus
TGACTATTTTGTAACTACCAATTTGTACTTATTAATCCCTTCACCTCTTTCACTCAGCCCCCCAACCTGCCTCCCATCTGGCAGTCACCAGTTTGTTCTCTGTATCTGTGAGTCTGTTTTTGTTTTGTTTGTTCATTTATTTCGTTCCTTAGATTCCACATGTAAGGGAAATCATGTGGTATTTGTCTTTCTCTGTCTGACTTATTTCACTTAGTGTAATACTCTGTAGGCCCATCATGGAGAGCGTTAAAGATGCTTTCATATGAGGTTAGGGGGAGGAGTGAATCATCGGGTTCATGGTTAGACTAGGGAGTCCTCCAGCTTGTCCTCGTACTTGCATATTCATTTGCAGCTGACTTTTTATTTATTTTTTTGAACCTCCTTTTTATTGAATGAATAGGAGTGAATTATGCTTCTCCCTAATAGAAATATGTCTAAAATCTTAGCATCTGATAGTCGCAAAGACCCATAGGCTTGCTTGCTTTAAATTAGCTGCTAGGAAAACAGCATCAATATAATTCTGTGGTTAGCTACTTCTCTCATTATACTTCTGACTATAAACTTCATCTTTAGAGCCTGAAATTAAAAGCATTTTACTTGTTGGATCATCATGAATATAATCTTTAAAAACAAACAAACAAACAAACAAAAAAACCCTAATTCACTAGGATTAGTGAAAGTATGTGTTTGTGTTTTATTTAAAAATTTACTTTTTATTAAGCATATTTCAAGATAGAGTATGAATGAGTATTTAAAAATACTTAAGGAAAAATAAACTTACTTCTTTCGAAAACAATGTTTTCAAAGTTGATCAAATAATACAATAATCATTGCAGATATTCACTGAATACTGTTCACTTTAATAATTCAAAATTGCTAGTTATTCCAAGACAGTCGCCACCTGCTACTTGTGTTTCTAACTTGTCTATCCGTCTGTCATCCATCCATCCATCCATCCATCCTTCCATCCTTCCATCCATCCATCCATCCATCCATCCATCCATCCATCCATCCATCCATCCATCCCTTTTGCTTTTACTTTTATTAGCATTTACTTGATGCTGAATTTACTCCTGGGCCATAAAGTTTTGTTTCTTCAGTTTCTTCTGGGATATCTTTTTCTTCTGTGCAAACTCCTCTTCAGGTTTAGGAATAGTCTACTCTTTTTCAGTGAGTATCATCTCAGTGTTCTGGGGAGAGCGCATGTAGGGGTTCACTCACCCATGAGCTCTGTAAGTTCACCGCAGCTTGAGAGCCTTGTCCACCTGGATGTGCTCAATGACCAGAAACTCTACATCTAAACCCTCAAGTTCAACATTCCTCTCTGCATTTTTAAGCATGTGCAGTAAGAATTCAGCACTCTTTTTAGGCCACCAACCCTGTGTCCAGCCCCATTGTTTGGCCTGGGCACACCTACCACCTCCACCATTGTAATGACAGAATGGCACCCTTGCTTCTGTAAAGTGACATCCTTCAGATACTTGGTGGCTTTAGGATATGCATTCCCATGATGACCAGGGAAGTTTCACAAGTGTTCTTAAAGTGAACATGAAGATTTGAACCTCTTGATTTACATGATTTTGTGGGGTTTTCTGGGTCATGTGAATCACGAACCATTTTCAAAGGTTACCTCAGGCCGCTTATGGGAAGGGCTATTTAATTTTTGAGCCAATAACTGAACATACTTAATACACAGTCACTCACTCTTACTTGTCTGATACGAAGCACTTCCTTTCCTTTTTTTTTTTTTCCTTCCTTGCTAACTTCTTTGCTGTTTTGTCATTGGATGTTTGTCATTTTGTAGAATCTGGTCATTAAGAGGCCACTCTGTGACTTGGGGTCTGCAGAACTTTTTGGAAACATATGTGTTGATCTAACTTACATTTTAGTGATTAAGTGATGTTCAGAGAGGATGTGTGAAATATTCCACTAGGGAAAATGTGAGGATAGTGAATATAGATAACAATTTGTAACTTTTATGTGGTTATCCTAAGGAAAAATACACTAATCTCTCTTTTTACTTTCTTGAATACCGAGTTTAGCATTTTTGTTTAAGCACCACTGTTTGTTTGATTTTTGAGGAGTTAATGCATTCTAAACTAATGCCAAAAGGAATACCTTTACCTCTTAAAACCTCAGATTATATATTTTAAAAATGGCTTTCACAAAAACAAAGCAATCTTACTTTTTTTTTTGGTATTATTCTAGTCATCTATATATTTATATATACATACACACATTTCTTAACACTAAACAATGACACTGGATATCTTTTGAAAGAATTAAGAATAAACAAAGTGATTAATTCAAAGGGGATACATTTAGAAAGGAAATTTATTGGTAAGGAAACAGTTACTGGCAATAAACATTTGTATGTATTTTAGGACTGACTTCTTTGGATTTTTAGGCCCATCATTCCTTATAATTTTAGGAAGTGGAACCACCTTTCCGAAAGGAAAGTGTATTCACCGTAGCAAAGGTCACTTATTTGGAAGACATCAGTAACATCATCTGTCATTCAGGATAGTGAGTATTTTCTCTCCTTGTTGACAGCCTTGGAGAGTATTACATATTATTAATATGGCTGACTAATTCCTAATTAGGAACTCATTAGCAGCTCCGTAACTGTAGAGTTTGATGGATTTGCAGCCAATCTTGAAAAAGGTCACAATAAATGACCTCTGGCCCAAGACTTTCCCATCTGTCCATCATGTAATACCATTTTTTTTCTTTAAATGTTGGAGAATGTAATCATTCTGGTTCCCCTTGAAAAAGTACACACGGCTCTTTCTCTTACAAGATTATTGTATTTAATTACATATTGATATTAATAATGCATTGTTGGCTTTTGCTTTTTTGATAGCATATTTCCATCCTCTGTATCTGTTATTTGAATTAGCCATTTTTCCTCTTAGAAAATATTGCTTAAAGGCAGGTATGAATATGTCAGCTTGTGAGATATGCATTTTAGTTCAGAAAATTAAGGTAAACAAAACCCGAACTACATTTTGGTGATTTCCATAGCAATTGTTCAATTGTACAACATAACACATTCACTGCTCTAATGGGAAAATTTTATATTAACAAACGATATGTTATTAAAACAAATGTTTTAATTATTGTCATTCTTAAAAGTCAGAGGAAGAAATCTATTTCTTAGAGTGAAATACAGAGCACACTGTAAAAAAATAAATCATTTTAATTTAAAATTTAATGATGGTATGCTTAAAATTTCAAAACATGTTAAACTTTGTCATATTTAAAAATATGGAATATAGTGTTCTCTTTCCTTTTTCTTTCTTATTTTCTAGATCTGTTAGGTTTATTTGTATATAATTTAGAGAGATCATGAAGTTCAATGGAGAAAATTGTGAAAACTTAAGTTCCTCATGATATCCTAAATTTTCTCCAATGCGTGTGATATTTATTCTACTTCCAGAGAAAAAGAAAGTATAGAATGAAAAACAGATAATTTTTCTAGCTTTCTGTGGGAAAGAGCCTAGAAGCCTTGTGCAAAGCAATAAGGGAAGATGTGTATAGTTGCAAGAGCTGGAAAGTTATGTACTTCCAAATCCTTAATCTTAAAAACGATGAAATTTGAGACCCAAAATTAGAGAATCACATTACCAAGGTCTTTTTCTTTCTGTTAGTTTGTTTTTAATTTTTGCTCCCCAAATTGACTTTTATGTCTGGTGGCTGTTTCTACTAAACGATAATATGTTTTCTGTTCTTTTTTATCAATTCATCAAAGATATATCGAGTCTCCATTAGGTGCTAGATTCTGATAGGACTGGACACAGAGAAATTATAAGCAAAGGTTATCATTGTTCTATGGAGTTATTCTGGCACAGAGAACAGACATGCAATTAAAAATATATGTAATAATGGATAAAAGAAGATTGAGATAGAAAAGAACAGAGTGCTATGGGAGAGTGTTGAGAACATGGCAAACATACCAGGCTCAGAAAAGCCTTCGTCAGTGAAGGGATGTTCAAGCTGAGGCCTGATATGCTCTCTTTAAACTAATTTTATAGATTAATTTTAAGCTCGTAGATGGAGAAGGAAAAAAATCAGCAGTCTTCCAGTCTGTAAAACATCAGAGGACACATTGGGATTAGGCAGGTTGCAAACCTTTGCATTTGATAGTTTATTTAAAAAGTTGCTTTCTTCAGCTTATTTCTGTATTTATATTTATTTTTTGGTCTTAGGAAAGAAGCGGTTATTTTTTTAAGTGAGAAATAATTGAGACGAACAAATTTAATGTGTACTTAGTCAATAAACTTCACATTTTATGTGCTGTTATCCAATGTAAATTGAGGGGTAGAAGTTAAATTAGGTACATTTTTGTTAAAGATCTAATTGAAAATGGAAATAAACTTTATATAAGCCAGTATTGTATGATTTTATGATACCTGAGGCCCAAAGAAATAAGAGAGTGAAAAAAGAGGTCTACGCTGCCCAGCAATTTAATACATGACCTTGTGAGCAAATAGACAACTGTTACTACAGTGGTTACACAAAAACTGGAGTTCTTCAGACATTAAATAAAAGTGCAAAGAGATGAGAAAGCCTCCCAGATGACAGGCTTCAACCAAGCCGAGTTTTCCCTCTAGGTTGCTGCAAGCCACTGACAGGTAATGAGCAGCAGTTGGACGGAGACCAGGAGCCAGTCATATAGGATAAGGTAGAATGCCTGGGAAAAAGAAAATGCAGTTAGTAAAGGACCAGAAATGAACTAGTTGGTATGGGAAAACATTCAGCCCATGAAAAGTGGCATATTTGAATGAAGACTATTTAAATCTTGATGCTTGCAACATAAGTTATTCTTCCTCAATTGCTTAACCTATGTTCTTATTTCAACAAAGAGTGAAGAAGTGCCTTTCAGACAAGGTCTACACCACATTATTATTTAGCAGCTCCAACTTAATTTCAGCAGTAATGATCTGAGAACAGGCAGGCATTCGGAATCTACTCTTTCACCAATCTAGTAGAATTCACTTATTAAGAGGGTGCAATAATTGTCCTGAATTGACTGAAATTTCATGTCTCTAACTTGAGATTATGTAGAAACTGATCAACAGTCACACTGGAGGTTCAGCCAATGCAGACATTAGCAGCATTTAAATTAAATGAATCATTCTGGAGCTATGGGCTATGGTCAACATTATCCTTAACATTATTTAATATGTTATTTTCTGTAGAAAACTTTCTCAGACCAAATCATGTCATGACATGCCATTCTTTTATCATGTAGTCTTTATCTTCTGTCACATTTAATTACATATAATTAAATCATTAATTATTAAAAGATTTGTTCAAAATCCCTTTTCCTACCAACAATTAAGCATTAGAGTAGAAGAAACATATTATTTTAATTTACCAGTCTGTAGTCCAGCACCCTCTCAATATTTTTTTGTTCATAAGAAGTGCTTGGATAAATATTTGTGAAATAATGAAGAACAATAGTAAGTGTAGGCTGGAGTTTGGGAAACTGGGTTCTTTCTCAGCTATGCTGTTATCTAATGAGATACTTTGATATTCATTTTCTGTCTTAGGAAGGTCACCAAGTTTATCGTGATATTCAAATGAGATAGTGAGTGCTAACACGATCTTGAGCTCTACAAACTAGTTTTGAGAGGTTATGTAACCTTTGTTACCCTCTTTATAAAAACTGTGAATGAAAATATTGAAAAATTAGTGGTGCAGCACAGTGACAGGCAAATAGAGAGGCAGTATATATATATTTTTTACTTTTTTAAATTAAATTTATTGGGGTGACATTGGTTAATAAAATCATATAGGTTTCAAGTGTACAATTCTATATTACACCGTCTATATATTGTGTTGTGTGTTCACCCAAAGTCAAATCTTCCATCACCATATATTTGACCTCCTTAACCCTTTGCTACCTCTCCCCTTCCCCCTTTCCCTCTGGTAACCACTAAACCATGGTCTGTGTCTGTGAGATTTTGTGTTTATCTGGTTTGCTGCTTTCAGTTTTATACCTCACATAGGAGTAAAATCATATGGTTCTCAACTTTTTCTGACTTAATTCACTTAACATGATAATCTCAAGTCCATCTATGCTGTTGTAAATAGCAGTATTTTTTCTTTGTTATGGCCGAGTAATATTCCATTGTATATACGTATCACATCTGTGTCCAGTCGTCTATCAAAGGACACTTTGGTTGTTTCATGTCTTGGCCACTGTGAATAATGCTGCAAAGAACATCGGGGTGCATATATCTTTAAAGATAAATGTTTTCAAATTTTGGGGATAGATACCCAGAAGAGGGATCACTGGGTCATATAGTAATTCTATTCTTAATTTTTTGAGGAACCTCCATACTGTTTTGCACAGTGGCTGTACCAATTTCCATTCCCAGCAGCAGTTTATAAGGGTTCCTTTTTTCCCCACAACCGCTCCAATAATTGTCATCTCTTATCTTGTTGATAATAGCCATTCCATTCTAACAGGTATGAGGCATTGTCTCATTGTGGTTTTGATTTACCTTTCCCTAATAGCTAGTGAAGTTGAGCATCTTTACATATGTCTGTTCCCCAGTATCCTTCTAAAAATTGGTACCAATTTACACTCATACTAGGAGTATGACACTATCCATTTCTTCCCAATACTTTATATATTATTCTTTGTGATGTCTACTAGTCTGATGAGTAAAAAACAGTATTTATTTTTCATTTAAATATATTTTATATGTATTAATAATATGAATATCTTAAAATTCTTGGCAACTTTTAATTATCTGTTTTTTAAGAATTTGTAGAAGATCGTTTTAATAATTTTGATTCCAATGCTTTCTGTGGTTTAGTTTGCAAATATGTATGTCCGTTTATATATCCACAACATTCTGTCTTTTTAGTCAATATTTTTTTCTTTTTGGTGTTCTCTTATGACTTGCCTAATACAATGGAATAACAAGATTATACTATATTTCCTCTCTTTCTTTATAGGCAGAGATAGATAAAGATAGATAGACATAGATGGATGGCTATATATCCAAAACATAAACATATATAAAATATCTGTGTACATTATATATTACATATACACATATACTAGTATGATATAGATGAAAGTACACTGAATAAGTACTCATCATTATGTAAATAATATATATGTAATCATGTATTACATGTATATTTCATGTATATCATATATAATGTATATATAACAGTTTGTGTATATTATATGTGGGACTAATAATATATATTTAACATACACAATATAATTATATAATTATTCAATGTGTTTCCATTTGTATTTTTTTTTGGAGTTTTTGAGTTATGAGAGATAAAGGTCTATCTTTATTATTTTATAAATGTATTATCAGTTATTTTAACACCACTTATTTTTAATTGCATTTCCCCTCCATTCATTTGAAATGCCACATTTACTTATTCTCTGCTTCTTTAACTACAATTTCAAGTTCTGATACACCTGTTGTTACAGTGTCATAGTATTTTAATTACTACAGCCAAAAAAAAGGGTCTTATTTTCTGTTAGGATATGTCCATCTTTTTGTAGTTCTTTTAATTTTATTTTTTACATTTTTTTGTAAACTAATATTTCCATATAAATTACAAAATCACAATCTCAAGTTTCTTTAGAAATTTTGATAAATCTTGATTGGAATTGCATTAAACTTATTGACTTCAGACAGTTTTATTATCTCTATATAGATACTGCACATATACATACATAAATACTTTTTTTTTTCATAGCTTTTTCTATGCTTTTCTACTCTATCTACTTGTGCAGGTTATTCGAGGTATAAAGTTTAAGGCAAGACACCATGACTGGTTATTGTCTGTGTCTTCATTGAGTGTAGAACAAGGTAAATCTGCATTTAAGCACTTCTCTAGCTCCGAATTTGAGAGTCACCATATTTAGCACCCATCCCTAAAGCCTGTTCTTCATGCCCAGTGTTACCACTTGAGGTCAGACAGTCCTGTCCCTAACACCTGGCTTAAAAGTGGGTCACAGTGGCTCTGCTGAAGCCAATTATTAAACAGTGCTCCTCAACTAATCATCATGTCTGTTTGTTGTTTGCTTGCTTGCTTTTTCTTTATCACTCACTCTATCCAGCTAGGAGCTGGTTTTGGTGGAACACTCCGTGTTTGCAATATTACAGTGAAATAATTTGGGGCCTGCTTCTGTCCTCTTTCTGTTTCTGAGCTATTTTTTACAGTTTCCAGTTCTTCAAGTGCTCTTTCTTTTTAATATCCTTAATTATTTGACCTTATATGTATTTTTATATACTTTATGCTATTTTACCAAATTTGTGGTAAGTGGGAGAAATTATGGTATTTCTACATTTTGAAAGAGAATTGGAATAGTATAAAATGAGCAGTATTCCAATGACTTCAAGTAATTAAGTGAAAAAGAAAAGCTTAAATATTTGTATTAATTTAGAAATATTTCCATTTTATTATCTATAACATGGTGTGGAAATATAGTCTTATTGCATGTCAAATATTTTAAATTATGCTTAATATTCTCAGCTTCTAATTAACTTTTTACTAAATAGTATTTGAAATCCATTAAACTATTTAAGCTGTTCCAATCTGCAAATAGGAATCAGTATTTTCCATCTTTATTAAAACTATTAATGGAATGACTTTGAACTACTATGTTAAGCAATACTAAGTGGGAAAAGTGAATTAAAAATAGGTAAAAACTAAAGTGCCATTTTATTTAGAGATTGAGTTAACAAAAATTCTAATAAATTTGAAATTTAAAATTTATTTCATTTGAAAATTATGGTTCTATAATAAGTTTTAATCATATAAAATCCTACTAGACATCTCACTATTATGTTCATGTTGTATCTGAATCATAATTATAATTTTTACCTTTATGTTCTTTTCTTTACATTATAAAAGTTAACAGTTGTCTAACCATTCTTTTTTGGAGAAATATTCTTCCAATTTCTATCTCCAAGAGCTAACATGCAAACACAAACAAACTTTCTCTTTGATAAACTAAAATTATTGTTACTATTCTCTATTGTATTGGTTGATAGTGCCAGATTTAGAAGAGGAAATATGACACTTTCTTTTCTGGGATTTTGGTTAGAATTCTTTGTTTCCCTTTCTTTCTCTTTTATTCATTACCATCTCAGGAAACAAAGATATGAGATGGCTAAAAAACAATTTAATATTAAGTCAGGACTTTATTTTAAGATGTACCATTTTCCTAATGTCTGAGGTGTGGATGTGTACATTTAACTATACTTTCCTGAAAATATTACATTAAGTCAATTATGTATTTTTATACTTGATGCCATCTTAGGAGCAAAATAAAAATACCAGTGAAGTAAGAAAATTGAGTTTTTAAAGTGTGTATAAAAATGTGTATGTAAACCAGAAATTATTGTTAAATCTTCTTTAGATTTTCCATGAACAAGAGTAAAAGATGAAATGATCATTGGATAATTCTCATTATCAAATATTTGGTTTCAAACTATTTCTTTAAGAAAAGATTTTTCTCACTCTAATTTTCGACATAATACCAATTCTTGAGATTTTACATAGGGGAAACACTTATGACGATAGTCATATTGCAACACTCATATCAGGTACAATAAGGAATTGCTGTGCTTTTCAACCAGCCCAAGTGAGTTATGACAGGTAGACCGTTATAGGGTTTAAGGGCACTGACTTATTGAATTTGAACTATAACTCTGTCACTTACGTGTCTATGAATGGGCAAGGTTTGTCACCTCTTTTTGTTTTAATCCTCATCTACAAAATGGGGATATGAAGTCTCTAACTCATAGCGTTATTTTGACAATTGTGTGAGTTATAATACTTAAACAGCACTTAGAACAATTTATGGCTTGTAGAAAATGCAAGTCAGTGTTTGTTAAATGAATTTGAATGTAATAGTTTGAAGAGTTAGAATAATATTGTCCAATGACAAGAACCCACTTAAAGTGTGTATCTTTAGTTTCCCTCTATAAATGTAGGTGTGAGGAAAGCAAAATAAAATTATAAGGCTGTCAATAGGATTCTTAGAAGACACATCTCCTCTGTTTAGGAACAAACCTTGATTATCTACTTTGGGGATGTGAAATCTTGAGGATAAAG
>NW_011888810.1:8375189-8383388 GCF_000151845.1 Pteropus vampyrus
ATCTTTGGATTTGTAGTCAAACCCAATTTGTGGTAGCATATTGTCTTCCTACAAAATAACGGAGAATAAACACAAAGATTTTAATTGAGAAGTGATTATTTTGTTGTATATTTTTCAGGAATTAATAGCTTATGATTTTTACATTCACTTCATAATATGCAGAAAACTCATGGTTTCTAATAAAATTATAAGTGAACTCTGCCTTAAAATATGAATTTTCAGTTAGGTGTATGCATTTAAATTTCCAAGAATACCCAAAGGAATCAACAGAACTTCTTTTGATTCTTTGCAGGGTATTTCTTTTTTTTCATACTTTGCTTTTCTTTGATTTCTTCTGACATCCAGTGCTATTTGAATCATTGAAATAATAGACCCACATCTAGTGATAGACGTCTCAGAGAGATTCAGAAAGCCAAACAGCACCATATTAACTAAATCACAGATTTTCTTTGTAGCTTTTGTTTCTTCCTCCTTGTATTAATAAGAAGACTTTATTCCCAGTAGAACTATAAATCAGAGAATTTGGGGCAATACATAGGAGCATTAAGAATATCTTGGCTGTCCTGAGCAGTAACTCAGTTCTGTGAAATTATATCCACTGGGATCTATGGGGTGCCTGAGACAGCTTTATTTCTTGAATTTATTACATTCCTTCACAACTTCTCTTAAAGATTTCATAAACTCACAATGAAAAGTGGTCACTTAAAATCAGACTCCAAATGTACCACAGGTAATCAGGCTTGCCTTTTTCTGCGCCTTACATAAATAGCAAACGCATTAACTAATGATAAAAGGCACCTGTTGACCAGAGAGTGTCAAACCCCAGGTATTTCTCTTCTGCTTTAAGATCATGCCTGGGGGATTTTTCTAGGTCATTTAACAAGTCACCTCTCTGTCACAACCAAGCTTAATTTTTACAGGACAAATTTTGAATTTCAGAACTCACAGGGCATTTTCAAACTCTTTCCTATTTGACCTATTTGCAGATTGCTGAAGAAATTTTATATTGTTTTATTACAGAAACGGATATACTTTTATATTAGAAAACTGTGACTCAAATTTTTATCCTTTTATGGTTTTAATGGTTTCTTTGTTTTATGTCTTAGGGATCAAGATGTTTTCTATTTGTATTGTTTTATTAACTTCATTTGATTTGGGACCGTAGAATGAACTGGATTCAATAATTAAAAAAGGGGGGGAATGCCTATATGAGGCAGTATTTAGCAAATTAGTGTGTTTTGCTTTAACAAATTATAAATGAGAAGAAAAATAAACACTTAGTGCAACTGCAATCCAAAAGATACAATTTTAATCCAGAGGATATTAATATATTAATATTAAAAAATAATGTATCTTTTAGCTACCACTTGGTAGATTTCAAAAGTGTATTTAAGATATTTTTTATCCAACCATTAAGCAAATATAGAAAGTCCTAATACTAGGAAATCTTACAAGGAGTATATCATCATCAATTCAAAATGGTGAACCAAGGTAACTGTAGTCCCACAAGATAGTTTACATTTTTAAGGAAAAACAGCAAAACTTGATATCTTCCTGGTACAATGTGCATTCCTAGCTTGAGATAATTCTCTGCTTCAACATAAACTGGCTTACATTTCTTGAATGACATCATATCTTCAATAATTCAGGTTTCCCATCATTGCTGCAATTAATGACACCAAAAAAAAAAATTTCAACAATCTGTGTGGGACAATTAATGAGGTTGGCGCTGTCTTACATGGTTTTAAATTTAAGAAGTTACTTGAGGCCTTTCAGGCATACACATATCATCAGTAATTGTGGTTTTTAAAAGTAAAGACTTTTTTTCCCATTTACGTTTGTAATTTTTTTCAAATGAATGTTTAGTTTTTAGAATACAGATGTTTATTATGTGGTATGGAACTTAGTGCTTTATAAATGAACCTGTTAAGTATTTATTTTGATCTGGAGGAAGGTGAAAAAATACTGAAACTCTAAGGGTGCTATGAAACTAGAAAGTTTCATATGGAAAGTCTTTGTACAATTTTTGCAAATTTTATTAACTTTTTAAAAATAAAAAATAAAATTCAACACATGAGCAGAGCTTTTAAAGAGTTCTTTCTAGTCCTTCTTCATAATTTTTTATAATATGTAGATATTGACATGATTTTGTTTAGTTTTATTTATTTTTTCTCTTACTCCTGTCCCCCTCCCCCTTTAAGTAGACTTTATTTTCAGAAGCATTTTAGATTCACAGCAAGATTCAGGGGAAAGCGCAGCCTTCACATATAACCCCTGCCCCAGACTGGCTTGACCTTCTCCACTACCAACATCCAGGAGTGGTAACTTTGTTACAATTGATGAACCTACAATGACACATTGTTAGCATCCGAGGTGTATAGTTTATAATAGGGTTCGCTTTTGGTGTTGTGCATTCTATGGTTTTGACTAATATATAATTATATATATGTATATATGTGTACACACACACACACATATATAATGATATAGTACCGTACAGAGTTGTTTTCACTGCCCGACAAATTCTCTATGCCCCACCTATTATAAATAAGAGGGAACTACTATGAAGAGCAATCACTGAACATACTTAAAAGGTGGATGCTTTGTAATGAGGTTCCACTCAGACTTAATACACTTGCTGTTCTGTTTTAAGTTTAAAATTTAGCTATTTATTCACTGTACTTTAGTAAAAATTATATTGCACAAACTCAACCCATCTTAACACCAACTAAGTCTCAGCCCAGTTTAACAGATATGTTGTCCAATCCTAAATGAGATTGCATGAAGATTGACTGACTTAAACAGATAAATTTAGATGTATTTAGATTTCCATGGCTCAAAGATTCAAAGACTGAAGATTCCAGGGGAATAGAGATTTAAAGGTTTAGATTGTTGGGCTTGAAGTTAGAACATCTTCGGTAGGGGCTCTTGTAGCATTGCATGTGGTATTGCTTGGCTGGAAAACAAAATATATATATATTTTTTGCTCCAATTGAGTCTTTAAAAATTGTTAAATGACAGATGGTACCAATCCTATTGGTTGGCACTAGAAAACAATGTATAGTGTTCATTTTTTAAGAAAATGGAGTCAGGTTCATCTCAGCCTTTTCATTCCTTTTTTCATTGTAATTGAAGTCTTTACAGAAATCCATGGTGTTTAGTTTTGTGTTTGATTACCTGCTGGGTTGAGATCTTTAAAATATGTGCTATGTGTAGCAATGATAATTTATTCCATCAATATTTTATTGTTTTTCAGTAACTTGGAGATACTGTTTTGGTAAAAGTCCTAGGAACATTTAAGACTCTTCCCACTTCATTAATTATATAGTAGAAATCTGAAATGGAATGTAGTAGATTTTGACTATATAAAGTGGAATTTAAATTATTTACAAGTATGGTTTCACTAGTTTACAAACAGAACGATATCACTAATCTTAGAGAAACAATTAAATGCCATCTTCACTGATGGTGACATAAGTCCTGTGTTCTAGCTATTATATCTGGCTGTCATTTTTGACAGCAGGTGCTTCAGATGTCTATTTGTTTGAACTTAAAGTATGCAGAACCCCTAATCTCATCCTAATGTTGATGAGCTTCCACTAATTTTAGACTATGGGAGCAATTGGTATAATTGTAATAAAACTTGCACTGAATAGTCAAGGAAAATGAAGAGTCTGTTTCATTAACCATTTATTCATGGAGTTTTCACTGCTTTGGCATAAATTACAAAAATAACTTTTTTTTTTTTCAAATGTGAGGTGACCTAGATCTCAACGCTTCATATAAATTGTAAATTGTGATATATACACAGAAGTATAAATTATTGTAAAAGGTGGAAGAAACTAAATACATATTGTCAATGTTCGTCAATGAAAATTGAATCAAATTGCTTTCTTACCAACAATGTATAAATGTACCAGTGTCTTAAAAATTTGCATCCTGTATAACACAAATTTCACCGCTAAGAATTTATCTTTGGGAAATGAGCAAAGAAGTGTTGTGTTTTAGGATGTTCTTTGCTGTGTTTTAACTCCAATTTAAAAAACTGAAATTAGACCAACTTTCCAAATGTACGGCATTATTTAAATACATCACGAGACATCCATGAAATCTAATATTATGTAGCTAATCAAAATAATATCTCCAAAGGCTTTTTCCTCTGTTTAATCCGGACATAGCAGATACTCAGTCAGTACTATTGGAATTAATATTAAGTACATATATTCACCATTTGTGTTTTCATTCTTTCTTTCCTCAAAACATACTTAATGCTATTTGAGTAAACTCAGGATTATTAAGGCAGAAGCTATAGGAGGGGAAGAATATGAATGATTTTTGTGTGACAGACAATTATAACTTAAAGCCACATGGAATAATGGTATAATTGCCTTACCGAAGATAGTTGGCAGACACAGGTCTAGAGCCCATTTATATCCTTGTTATTTTAGCAAAATAGTGTCTCTTTTCAACTCCTAAATTAAGGAGAAAAGGATCCTTTCAACTCTAGCAAAACGATGTACTGCCAGAATTAGAGGCTATCCATGTATACAATGGTCTAATCCCTCTTGGCACTGAACTGATGGAAGAGATTTTGTTCCATCCATAATTTGTTTAGTATTCCTGGGCCTCCTGTTCTTCTTTTCCAATTGAGGGGAGAAGATAATTCCTATTTTGCACATCTTTATTAATCAAGCAAAACTGGGGAACAGATGTGAGATTCTTTAGCTGTGAAGGGGCTAGACAGAAGGAGAGCCATAATTTTTAGGCCTGTCGCTTTAAATGATGCCCAGGAGACACAGCATCAGAAACGGCGCCATTGAGTGGCAGAATACAAATGGCAACCGTATATTTTAAAGGAAAAGTAAATAAGTTGTACTTCTTTGCTGATGCACATTCATTATGTAATAATGTAGGTACATATTGCTGTTGGTTGTTGACTAGAAGCTAAAGGAATCTTACTTGCCTACAATTTCTTCCGGTTTTCTCTTCCAAAGGAGGGCGCAGTACACACATACTTTAGTGGGAGAAAACCACTCTGTTAGATGTTTTTAAACAGCTAGTATTATTCAAATATAGAGCTAGAGTTGGAGGGTCAAAACTAATTGGCCTCCAGAGAAATGTTTAAGTGTATGGTACACCGATTCTTTTATCAAATTTTGCTTTGTTTTGTAATAATTGTTTTAAACCCATTGCCTTTTATGAATAATTGTAGTTAAAATAGCAACCTCAATCTTTCCTACTTAAACTGTCAAAGACTGAACCATATAATTTTATGGAAGCATTTTGAAAAGAATTATTATTATTCCAGATAAATATATTTAGGCTGATTAATACTGCACTAAAAGGAAATACTTCATTCATATCTATTACTGAATACTGCATATACTTTATATACTATAGAGGACAAAATCAGAATAATTTATTTCATTTAAGGTCTCTGCTTTTACGAAATTTAGGATATTTTCTTTTAAACAAAATTAATAATGTATTTTTTTATTATAGGTAAATTCCTGCCTCCAGTACATTGAGTATATCACATCCCAATCTTAAGTCAAGATATAACAAACACTCATAAATTAACAATATTTTAAATGCTTTCTCTAGAAATATTTATTAAAACTTTCTATGATCTGTTGTATGTTTTAATAATTCAAAGCGAGACTCTGGTCCAAAACATACTTGTCACCCAAAATTATTTTTACTAATTCCCATTATAATTCTAATGAGGCTATTCAGCTGTTATCAAATTACTTGCTTTGATTTTATTTTTCCAAAACCATTATGGGATCAGAAATAGTTATTAGCACAGCATAAAAGTCCTACTATGTGACTTGCACAGTGCTGGAGTCCTGGGATTTGATGGGCGGTTTTCCTGTTCTATATGGTTTTTGATCTAGTTGTTATGCCTGGGGTAAAAAAAAAAAAAAAGTTGTACTCCAGGGGAATTCTGAGGGAATTTTGATCGCGTGATACTTTTGCTATGTATAAACCCACATTCAACAAATTTGAACAGACACGTTAATGATCTTTTAATGTTACTTCACCTCCCATTAGAAACATCTCAATGATCTCACTTTTTCTCTAGAACAGCAATAGTTTTAATGGATTTAAAATTAGTAAGAAGTATTCTTTACTTTTTCGGAGGAAACGAAAATAGAAAATAAAATGTTAATTTAGAAGCAATAGTCAAATATAATAGGATATTTGACTTTATTAAATCACAACAACAAAAACAGTACTAAATATACTGGGTCTTTCATATGAGATGGGCATATATGTTTTCAATTTATAATATGCCTGAAAACTCTTGGAAAAATATAAATGGCAAATATATTTTAAAATATTTATGACACAAATATATATGATATAATAAATAAAATATGTGATAGAAAGAAGAAAGAAGGAAAGAAGGAAAGAACAGAAGAAAAACACAAAAATATCTCTTAATTCCTCTGTGTAAACAGAGCTACTATTAACACTTGAGTAACTTAAACAATTTTTGTTATAGTTGCTTATTTTAATGCATTGTATGATATGTGAGTGAATATGCTTCATTTTAATATATAATATGATATTCTTTCATTTAGCCATGTTACAATGATGATTATAACCCAGTAAAAACAAAGTAAAACTATTTCAAGAGTTTCATGGGCTGTGAAGTATTTTATATTACTCTTTGTGAGCATTGCTGTTCACAGCACCATTTTATCAGAGTTGGAACTAAAGCACAGAAAGAAATAATTTTAGATTCATTTCAATATGTTGAGTATTTCTAAAATGTGTGTATGAAGTTGGAGTTGGTGGGGATGTGTTGTATGACACATTTAGAATATGTGTAGGTTTATTTCATTGTGAAGTATAGTTTATTTGTCACATATAAAATTTTCTTGAGGTGGGAGAGCTGTTGAGCACCTTAAGAAGAAGGCAGTGCTTCTTTTGAAGAACAGAAACAAATTTCAAGAGCCCCTTATGAATGTTGATCATAGAAGGAAGTACTATAATCATAAAGCCACTGTAGAAAGAGAAGGGCAGATGCTCAAAATTATTGATTCAGCTCTTTTTTACAGAAGCAACTAATCTAGTCATAGCAGAACTTTTCATTTAATATGCTTAATATGCATTTATAGTAACAGTGACAATAATAATAGCTAACATTTGAGTATTATGTATGATATAGCTCACATTTGCATGAATTAGTTCATTTAACACTCATAAGAACCTTATGAGATAGAAAATTATATTTTTCTTCATTTGCATAGTATATGTGTGGGTATGTATATGTAACAATGAAAGCAATCATTCTGATTCCCAAACTAGTGCTCACATGATTTCACCTTTATGCCATTAATGACTTTGTAAATATTCTGTTATTCGCTAACCCTTTCTTGACTATCCCTTCCATGTTCATATGCATACACAATTAGTCATTAGTTGCCAGATTATTTTCATTCTCTTTTTCCATCTTTCTCCTTCTCTCTCCCCATTAGCTTTTTTTTTTTTAAACTTTAAATTTAATTTTAAATAGGCAAAATACACACACCATACAAAATTCAAAAGATTTAAGGGATGTGCCATTAAAAAAAGCAAGTCTTGGTCTCACACCTACCTTCCAGCCACAGTTATCCTTCTGAGGGACCCCCGAGGTTGCCAATTCTTTTTCAAATGCTGATGTGTGGTTATTAAGTGGAGAAAGAGAAACAGTTTGGCTCAGAGTTTATAGGAGTCATTGACGAGAACTTGAAATAAGTCTAAGATCACACAGCGAGGAAGTGAAAGACCCATTATTTGAACCCAGGTCATTCTGAATTTGTACACTGTTAATGCTAGCTGGTCCTCTGCCTGATTCTAACACAAACTACTGAAAACCCCATAAAATTAAGAAAAGCCTCAATAAAGAACATGTTCAAAATGCACATAATTATTCTAAAATAAAATGTTTGTTTAATTAATCATTCAAGATCTAATGAATGGGAATTAAGTAGCATAAATAGTGCTTATTTAAAAGTCAAAAGCACGGGAACACATTCTGCACCCTGTCCCCTGTTTTAGAAAACTGTAATATGCCTTAAAACTTTTCAAAACACACTTCATTTATCACTATGTTAAATGTTTTTCTATTTCTTTTATATGGTAAATCCAAGTACACTACTAAAAATTAGAAAAAAGTAGTAGCAAAAAGGGACAGGGAGAAAATCTCCA
>NW_011888810.1:8383573-8385365 GCF_000151845.1 Pteropus vampyrus
CACTGATTAGAACTAAAATTTCTGAACAAAACAACAACTACTTACAAATTCCAAAGCAGTCATATTTGGAAGGAAATTAAAACTTAGAGAAGTGACACACACGGAGAAAGTTTACTGCTTTTTGGGGGGGTCTACATTTCTGTCAACCCCTTTTCCCCAGATTGCATGACAGACTCAGTGCTATGAAGCAACGTAAGCATGAAGAATTCTGAGACTCCTTATTTTTTGCCAGAGGACCAGGAAAGTGGGACTCTGAAAGATGAAGAATGTGAATGAGTCTCCATTTTTCAATCTTTTTATCCCTCTGTGATCTCTCAAATCTATGCCCTGAAGATAGAGCCTAGCCCTCAATCTGTGGCAGAAGCAGCAAGCAACTCAGAGAAAACCCATCTTTCTAGCCAGAACTGGCAAAAAAGGCCCCTGTGCACTGAAGAGTGTTGAAAGAATCCTCATTATTTTTTTTCTCTCTCTTTTGTCTCACAGAATTGATACAAATGTGGGTCCTATTTTTCAAGTTACAAATGTAGCAGCAGTCTAGTACAAGAAATCCTAGACAATTCAATAAAATAGAAGTCATAGAGATTGGAAAGTAAAAATTAAAACAGTGTATCCACAAATGGCATGATTTTTCACATAGGAAATCTCAAAGAATCTAAAATATTCTTAGATAGTAAAGTCAGCAAGGTTGTAAGACACAATGTCAGTACACTCAAATCAATTTTTTTTCTATACGCTAGCGTAGAACAGTTGAAGATACTTTTTTATAAAGTAACATTTACAATAGTACAGAGACATATGAAATGCTTATGTGTGACTATAACAAAATTTGTGCATGATCTATGCTAAAAATTATAAAACAGTAAGTAGGAAATGACTTTTATATCAACAGTTCAGAATTAATGAGGGCACTTCAGACCTCCTAATTTTATTCCCCTTGGTGTGCACCTGTATGGAAATCTTGACACTTAATGTTTATACCTAAAAATACTGACCTAAAAAAATGCCACTGTATTTCTGCTTGATCTTGTTCCCAACCATTTCTGCTTTGGCTGTATTGGTTTTCTTAGGCCTCTTAACTAGCCCACTCTATTATTTCTGAGGCTGTCCCTGTTGTTATGTACCTTGGATTATAAATTGATTAGCACGGGTCAGATTTTTAGTAAATTTGTATTAATTTTATATATTTCTTCCAGAAAATATTTTGCACACTGACACATCCTTTCTTGTTTTGTGTGACTACATCTGGGTTTCCATTCTATTTCTGTAGATCTGCATTCATATTGTTCAAGAGAGTTGAATCAGACACTTGTTAAAGATGACAAGGAAGACTTTGTTGTAGACTATTGCAATTGAGGAGAGAGAAATGAACTCAGCTTCGCTGAAACAAAAGGCAGGAGGTTTTTTACACAGTGAGGTGAGCTATGGAAAAGTACTGGAAGATGTTATGGAAGAGGTTGGTCAATATGATTAGGCATGCATGTTTGCTAGTTTCTGCTTGTTGAAGTTAGGCTACTATTCCACAGAACCTGGAAGATGGAAATGCTATATTATTCTACATGATTACATTTCAGAGGGAGGGCTCCCACGTCTTTGAGAAAGACTTTTTTTGGAGGGGGGAGGGTGATTATAAGATTTACATCTCAAAGAGGCAGAGAAAGAACTTAACAATTGCAAGAACCATATTCTAAAGGTAAATGGTCTACTAAAACGGATGTCAGAGGTTATAATTAGGAAGAAACTTGTCTAAAGTTTAGTCAAGTTAAGGGAATATTAAGACCATTTTGGTCAATAA
>NW_011888810.1:8385415-8405029 GCF_000151845.1 Pteropus vampyrus
AGTTCAGAATTAATGAGGGCACTTCAGACCTCCTAATTTTATTCCCCTTGGTGTGCACCTGTATGGAAATCTTGACACTTAATGTTTATACCTAAAAATACTGACCTAAAAAAATGCCACTGTATTTCTGCTTGATCTTGTTCCCAACCATTTCTGCTTTGGCTGTATTGGTTTTCTTAGGCCTCTTAACTAGCCCACTCTATTATTTCTGAGGCTGTCCCTGTTGTTATGTACCTTGGATTATAAATTGATTAGCACGGGTCAGATTTTTAGTAAATTTGTATTAATTTTATATATTTCTTCCAGAAAATATTTTGCACACTGACACATCCTTCCTTGTTTTGTGTGACTACATCTGGGTTTCCATTCTATTTCTGTAGATCTGCATTCATATTGTTCAAGAGAGTTGAATCAGACACTTGTTAAAGATGACAAGGAAGACTTTGTTGTAGACTATTGCAATTGAGGAGAGAGAAATGAACTCAGCTTCGCTGAAACAAAAGGCAGGAGGTTTTTTACACAGTGAGGTGAGCTATGGAAAAGTACTGGAAGATGTTATGGAAGAGGTTGGTCAATATGATTAGGCATGCATGTTTGCTAGTTTCTGCTTGTTGAAGTTAGGCTACTATTCCACAGAACCTGGGAGATGGAAATGCTATATTATTCTACATGATTACATTTCAGAGGGAGGGCTCCCACGTCTTTGAGAAAGACTTTTTTTGGAGGGGGGAGGGTGATTATAAGATTTACATCTCAAAGAGGCAGAGAAAGAACTTAACAATTGCAAGAACCATATTCTAAAGGTAAATGGTCTACTAAAACGGATGTCAGAGGTTATAATTAGGAAGAAACTTGTCTAAAGTTTAGTCAAGTTAAGGGAATATTAAGACCATTTTGGTCAATAAGTAAAGCTAAATGAATATACGTGAATAATAGTCTTGATATAGTAGTTCTCACACATGTGGTTAAGTATGCAGATGATGCATATTGTAAAATCTCTGTCCTGTAGCTTTCTCTTTTTGTTTGATCTTAACATGGCCAGAAATGAAATCGAGAAAAAACGTTGTACTTCTTAAGCTTATCTTTCTCCCTCTTCCAATTAATTTGTTAGACTGCAGTGTACTTTTTATATAAGGTTAAGTGATTCAATTAAATAATCACAGTGGCTTCAGTTTGTAATATTTTATGAATTTAGTCTTCTTGCTCTTCTCTGATAAAATGCCATATATTCTCTTTAAGAGTATTAATGTTAATCCCTCAGTTAAATAATCACATTTATAAAGAGCGTTGTCATGTCTTATGTCCTGTCAAAGATCTGCTCTTTTTATCTGTTTTAACGCATGTACTCTTGGGTATATACTTAGATAAAGAATTGCAGGATCATATGGTAACTCTGTGTTAAACATTTGAGAAACTGTCAAATGGTCTTTTAAAGCAACTTCACCAGTTTTCATTCTGGCCAGTCATGTATGAGGATTCCAATTTCTCCACATCTTCGCTAGCATTCATTTTTGCTTGTGTTTTTGATTATAGATATCTAATGGGTGTGATATAGTATCACGTTTGGTTTTGATTTGCAGTGGCCTAATGACAAATGATGTTAGGCATCTTTCTTGTGATTCTTGGCCATTTGTATATGTTCTTTAAAGAAATGCCTGTTCACACCATTTGCTCCTTATTTAGTTTAGGAAATTTGTTACTTTATTTTTGAATCGTAAGAGTTATTTATATATTCTGGATACCAGGTCTTATTAGATATATGACTTTACAAATATTTTCTCCCATTCTGTTGATTGTCTTTTTATCTTCTTGTTAGTGTTACTTAAAGAACAAAAGTTTTTAATTTTGATGAAGTACAGTTTATCTATTTGTTTCTTTGATTGCTTATAGAAACATTATTATGACTTCTATGACTTCTACTATGTTCATCAAAGAAGATTTTTGGAGATTCTTAGGCTACCATTTTCATTGATAATTGTATGTCAATATTCCTTTTATCTTCATCATATTTATCAGGGTCTTTTTGTTGTTGTTTCTCTTTTTTATTATCTGTGTAAAAGAAATTCTAAGAATTATAACCTGGGAGGTTGTGAGAATGAATTGAGAACATACTTGGAAATTTGTTTTTATCTCTAATAGACAATAAGTGTAACTCTCTTCTTTATTTTGAAGCTTTTTTTTTTACTTTTTATTTTAGTTTTTTTAGTGACAGTACATCTGAAGAGACGTTTATGATTGTTTTCTTATTAAGTAATTGTTAAAGGAATCTAAATTAAAATATGATCTATATAGCTGCTAATTTAGTCTATTATTTCCCTCCAAAGACAGATATAAGAGCCCATGTGGTTTTTCTAAAATAATTACTCTAAGATTATATTAAACCTTGAAAGATCCTCATTTTCATCCCTACTTTTATTTTTTACAAATAGCCATAAATGCTTTGTGGTCCTAAGTAGCCATAATATAACTTGCCTGATTATGATGCTTGCAAGCCTCTCAGTAGTTACACATAAATAATTAATGGAAAAACAGAGACTCCTTCCAATGGAAGTTTTTTCTCTTCTAATCTCTTGCACGTCACCATCCACAGATAATTATTTTTCTTCCTGGAAACCATATACACATTCATCGTGTAACCATGTCCCAGGGTAAATATCAAATACTCAATATGATAGATCGAGGTTTATACACAGATTGGTTGTGCCTCCTTCCTCAGTCTATGGTGCATTTAACAGATACTCCTGGCCTTGAGATGTTCTTTTAGAAATACGACTCCCAAGGAAAAGAATTCCCAGCAGGAAATTGTGGTTTAGACACTAAAAAGAAATATATAATTGTCAGAAAAATCATTACTCTGGACTCTTTTTTCTTTTTTTCTTTTCTAGTGCTCTTTAGTAGAAGCATTTTAAAGCTGGTATTTACAGCCTTAACTCTGGAACATACTAATACAATATTCACTTCCTCTCATTTTTTCTTTAAATATTTGGCTCTAATATCTTTTTTAATTAGAGAAGGAACCATACTTAATGATAGCAGGTCCTGTGTGTGTGTGTGTGTGTGTGTGTGTGTGTGTGTGTGTGTGTGTGTCTGTGTGCGCGCGCGCGCATGCATACATGTGTGCAATTCTCCTATTTAGGTTTCCCTACTTAATGATTTCTTTAACAAAAATAGACCCCATTCACCACACTAGATAATCCAAATATAATTTGTACTCCTTAAAACATAGGAGACCATATAGTTAACACAGTTTTGCTATTATCAAAGATGAGACCACCATTTAACACTTGAACAAACAAAAAATCGAATTCATTTGGCTGCCAATGCAAAGGAATGTTGAACTAATAAGGGACAGTCTCTCTGAAACATCAAACGGATAATCTCATACAGGGTTAGAGGGATCACGAATGCAGGGATTATAGGACTTCAGAGGTGGCAGGGCTTTTTTGTGATTTATTGACCTGTAACAGACAGGATTGATTATTCCATTGTAGCTATCAATGGCTGACTTTCACTAAAGCGAGGCTGTGTCCAGTTGACTGGACTTTACAACCTTGTGTTCTGATGAGAAGTTGACATTAATCAATTCTGAGGGATTTGTAATCAGTTCTGCTGGTCATGCATTTTTATGTATTTTTATTTTATGTATTTTTATGTATGACCTAAGAACAATTGGTATTTTCCCATTTTGAATTTGTAATATAAAACCACGTGGAGTTTGGAGTTTAGAAATAGTTTAGTTTCTCAGTTAATAAAATCAGAAAATGGCCTGATCCTTTGATTTGACATTAGTGAATTAGAAAATTGAGGTGTAGCTAGTTTAAAAGATCATAAATTTATTAACGAGAAGATATCTTTTTAATAGGTTACAATTATCACCACCCCTTATCTGCGGTTTTGCTTTCTGTGGTTTCAGTTACCTGCAGTCTGAAAATATTAAATGGAAAATTTTCAGAAGTAAAAAATTCATATATTTTAAATCGTACACTGCTATGAGTTGTGTGATGAAATCTCGAGCTTTCCCACTCCATCCCACGGGAGACTTGAATCATTCATTTGTCCAGCGTATCCATGTTATATATGCCACCGGCTTGTTAGTCTCTTAGTTATGAGATGGACTGTCATGGCCAATCAGTGCTTGTATTCAAATAACTCTTATTTTACTTAATAATGGCCCCCAAACCCAGAGTAGAGATGCTGGCAATTTGGATGTGTCATAGAGAGGCTGTAAAGTACTCCCTTAAAGTTAAAACGTGTTCTTGACTTAATAAGGAAAGAAAAAAATTAAATGTTGTGGTTGCTAAGAGCTACGGTAAGAATGAATCTTCTATCCGTGAAATTGTGATGAAGGAAAAAAGAAATTTGTATTAGGTTTGCTCTTGCACCTCAAACTGCAAAGATTATGGCCACAGTGAATGAGAAGTGCTTAGTTAAGATGGAAAAAAGGATTAAATGTGTGGGTGGAAATTTTTTGGAAATTTTTCAAAACTTAAAATTTTCAAAGAGAGCACATTCACATAAAGTTTATTAGAGTATACCAATTGTTCTCTTTTAGTATTAGTTATTGTTAATCTCTTACTGTGCTTAATTTATAAATTAAACTTTATCATAGATTATATGTATAGGAAAAAACATAGTGTATATAGGTTTAAATGCTATCCATGATTTGAGACAGGCACTGAGGGTCTTGGAAGGTGTCCCCTGCAGATAAAGGGCGACTAATGTGTTTCATTACTAGTAGCTCAGTTCTCTAGACAGTTTTTTACTTTGTTATGTTAAGTTCTATTCTCTTCACTTAAGGAATCCCACTGACAGTGGGATATTTCCATTATTGAGATAACAGATTCTCTGCTCAAAAATGCCTTCCCTGCCACATATTAGCCTGCCTCAAACTTTAGAAAATACCTGGGAAGGTTAAGGTCTACCAGATTACAATTTTTGTCCACTTAAGTTTGCGAACTATTATGCTGGCTTAGTAAGTCAAGAGCATGGAAAGAAAGGAAAAAAGAGAATTTTTAAAGCACTTCTTCTGTTAAGCTGTCTCCATATAGCTACCTAAAAAAAATACATATAGAAAAAGCTAGAATCAGCATTTGAATATTCTTCAAGCTGCAACATTAGGTATGGTTTTGTCTAATAAATGTAGTCATTACCAATATAAGCAGGCATCAGCTTTATCTTCATATTTTATAAGAATTTGTTTTTACAGATACTTGTTTTTTTAATTTGTACTTCATTGTTCTATATGAATTATGGGTGGATTAGTCTTTGGGATTGCAGACAACAGCCAAAACCTTATTTAATGTCCAGTACACTTGAAATGCTATCTATAGCAATCCCATTATTTCTGTTATTTCTATTCCACTATTTGGAAATGGTTTCTATTTGCAAGTGCATTTTGAGTTTCATATCAAGAAGCCAGAAGGATTGAGCAATACTTAGAATTTAATAACAAGAAAAGCACTCCACATCAAAATTTGTGTGATATAGCTAAAGCAGTACTTGGGCAAATGTGAAACCTTGAATACAATTGTCAGAAAACAAGAAAAAGTGAAAACAAATGAACTCCCATAAACACATGTGGCTGCTTGGGGCATGAATAATGTAGAACTCTCCTTCCCCGCCCCCACCCCCCATGATGACCAGAGAGTAGAAACCAATAAGCTAAGGAACTAGTTATCCCAAAGTCCAAATTTTTTTCCAAATTTCTATCTCAATAGACCTCAATCTGTAATGTATGTACAGGTCATCTAAAGAGATGATTGAAATGTACATTTTTCAGCTCTTATCTCTGAAAGTACTGAGTCTGTTGGTTTAGGCTTTTTTTTTTTCTTCCCCGTAATACTGCATTTTAGCAAGCAACCTAAATGATTTGGACACACATTTTTAAGAAATGATACCTCTGCTTATGTGGCAATATATATCTTTGACTATCATTTTTGTGATGTTCTGAATGGGGAAAATGGAAGTTAGAATAGTTAGTAATGATTTTCATTACAAAACAAGATACACATTTGGAGTTAGTCCTAAATTGAGTTTATTTCAGGTAGGAACTGCTTATTGTTGACTTTGGCTGTGTTTTTGAATTCCCAGGATTTTAGGTGAAGCAGATTTAGCAGATTTTTCAGAATTAGTATGCCATTTTGTACCTTATCTAGACAACCTGATAATTAAAAAATTATTATGTGTCAGATATTTTTACCACCTGCTTTTCTAACAATTGTTAATATAAAGGATTAACAAAATATCAATCTTGCCTTTGATCTTATATCTAAATTTCATCCAACTTCATATCTATTGATTTATCAGGTAATATTTCTCAAGATAAGAGGTTCAGTCATTTCGAATTGTCATCTCAGGGATTTCGCTAGCAGGAAGAATGCACATATCCCTGTTATCTCAGAGTACAAAGCGAGTTTTCTATTTTGAATATAAAAACTCTTACAGACATTTATTTGAGAAAAATGACATTTTGGGAAAGATTGGATTTTATTTCTGAAGGAGAAAAGGACAAATAATTGGGCTCAATTCCGAAGAACTTTCATTCCACATAAACAACTCATGCTATCAGAGGTTGAAAATTTTATCCTTAAAATAGCTTTACACAATGAGACTCGAACTCTCAAGCATCAGGCACGTAATTAAACATTAGATCTAAAATTATTAATAGCTTACCATTTGTCTGGAAGCCTCAAATTCTTCGTCTTAACCTCACTTCTGTAAGAAGTTTCCGCACAACAGTGTAACTAAAATGATGTTTCTTGGACTATAAATGACAGTGTCTTCCCTGTGGTTCAGCTGTGGCTTAAAAAGTTACGAGGCAATAGACTTTGGGAAGTATTCCATCTTAAAGATATAATGTGTGTGTAGGAGATTATGAATTCTTAGTAATCCTCTCTAAAGTTCGAGAAACTTTTTAAAATATGTCTGATGAATTGAGTATTGCCCTTCAGAGCATGGATATGAATCTTGGATCACTTTTCTGTCTTTTGAAAGGCAGTTACAAAGGAGTTTGCCTGACTCCATGATACTCCAGACTATGTATACGTTTACACCAGATCTTATCCTTACTCCAGTAACTCCTGCTACTTTGCCCAGCCACCACTGCCACCCTAAGCTTCTGTTTATCAGGCTTGGATTCCTGTCTTTTCCAAGTACTCTAAAAATCAAATCAATTTTTACAGTGAAGATTTGCTTGGTTTTGAGGCAATAATGTTGATTCCGGGAAATAATAATTATTATTTTTTTTAATTCTTAATACGTTATCCTTCAGCAATTATAACCAGGGTTTTCTCTTCAGTAGAATACTCTGATCCCATTAGTGGCAAGTGATCTCTTGTGTGGTCATTTCTCTGGTCAGAGATAATTTGATTGCAGTTACTAGACTCAAGCTAATGGTGTTTACTAATCTGTTTGCTGCAAGTGATAAACCAAAGGAAATAATGCTGACAGAAAGATAGCAGCACAAATTATGAGAAGCCAATGTGCCATACAGCCCGGTCTTAGCTGTTTTTTTTCTTTTCTCTTAATAGAGGAGGGGAATGCACTAATACACAGCAAACCACAGTTGATCTTTGAACATATTAACAGAGCTTCAGTTCACCACACATCATGCACATTATATCGGATAACATTCATTGCCACTTCTTGAGGTGGATTAGTATTTACACATGAATTAACAATTAGAATTGGAGGGAGAGGGATTGAGTCTGAGACTAGCTTTCTGAGGACTGCTTAATAGAAAAGCTTTGCTGCACCTTTCTTAGTCATCCAGAAATATTGAACAATAACAAGCATTACATCCAAAGCTCTCTTCCTCTCCAATTAAAGTGCAAGTCCATTTAGGACTGACTCATTTTAGAAAAGGCTCCAATTGGCCTTATACATTTTACATAGGTTATCATAAAACCTGACGCACATGCTGCCAGCCATAGGGGAGAATGCAAGTCTCAGAAGTTAAATACATGTTAGTTTATCTCTAAGTCATTTCTGAAAATAAATAAAAATAAAACTTCACAAACTGTGTATTGTTGCAGAAAAATAGGTAATAATTCAGCCCACTACCAATTATGCTTTACCACTTATAACAAAAATATGTTCCACATATAAGCTTTGAAGTTTAATTTATTCTTATGTTTAGAAAGGAAGATGCATCTATGATTATTAGGACCCGATTACATTTGAGGCAGTAGAAATGTATATAGTCATGTAGCAACATTGGATTTATTCTATAGCCTTATTCTACCTAAAACCTGATAACTGGTTTCAGAGCAGTGATCTTCCAAGAAAAGATTCTAGACTCATAGATTTGAGTTTAAAAGATCTGTTAACCCATGATGTGATCTGGAACAAATGTCATGTGACGTTTCAAAAACTTATGCTCAGCTGCCTGTTTTCTCATGTTTTTCATCTTTCTCATAGCAAAATTAATGGCAGCACCACGTACCTTACCTCTTTACTGTCCTGATATATCTAGTTTGTGAGTGCCATGCGTAATATATAGAGGATACGCATACATAATAATTTATTCAATATTCCTCTGTTCTCCCTTCTCTATTGCAAAAATATATAAAAATAGGTCCGTAAGCTTGGTTAAATTTATGGCATCTTCAAATTTAAATGTTTTTCTGTTTCCCTGATAGTCAAGGCCACTTTTCCCCCAAATAGTGTCTATCCATAAGTTGCTTAGTGAGTTAATAATCTATATTTCTTGTCATTTAAACAACTATAGAATGTCATACTGTTATGTTAAAATAAGGTTTTCTTTAAGTAATGTAATAACAATTATATATTTATTTCCCTGAATCTTAAGATCATAAGAAAACTGCTAAATAAAGCTACAGGTGGATGGAGAAAATGACATGTTAGTATTCGAAAGAAATGTCTGTATAGAGAACAAATAATGCATAATATGAGGATTAATAAATATCGCATCATATATTGATACAAAATATATTTATAACAACCGGTGTAAATGCTAGGAAACTTAGCGATGAGAATAGGATTAACAATTATATCGATTCCATGTCTGTAACGTGTTCGACACTGTGCTGGATTCTCAAAGTGCCTTATTTTATTCTTACAACTATCCTATGAGTTAGGCATTCCACCAGTTTTAAAGATGAGGAACCAGTTTTGTCAATTTTATCTGATTTATATCTACAATAGATAGAAGAGTTCAGGGTTAAAACACAGGTCTATCTAAATCTACTGGATTTAGACCATATGGATCAGTGCTCTTTCCCCTGATCCATATGGTCTTCTGTTTACAGAAGGATCCTATTTTAATTAGTTCTTTACAGAAGGGAGCTGTGTTTTACTGTTATATTCCCAGAAACTAGCATAGTTTCAGGTGTATATTAGATATATTCACCAATTTTTGTTGTTGAATCAATGAATAATTGAATGTACCATTTTGGCCATTGTATCTAGCATAGGGTCTTATATGTTTTAAATGACTTAAATAACTATACCCTGAAATTTTAATTATAATGAAAATAAGTTCTTAATTCAGGACATCAGTTGTTAAGATATAAATAGAAATTACTCAGTAGTATAACTCATGGAAAAGCCTACTGGTCAAATCCTGGTCCTAACGCCTTCTCACTGCAAACATGTCCCTGTGTTGGATGAGAGTTTCAAGCAGAACCTGGGAGCGTGACAACGAGAAGCATGCTGATTTCCAATGCAGAACTTAAGTGTTTCTGTGACATATCTCTCAATAATTAATAATCATAAATTCTCCTCTGAAAAAATCCCCTTTTCTTCTCTTGCAATGCTACGCAATAATTATGTTTAGATTTATGTTTTCTATTTATCATGTATTTCATAATTATGTACCAATAAAAGCTTAAGTGCAGCTCACACCGAAATACTTTCCTCTCAATAGCTGGCTTGGCATATTTTACATTTTTAATAGTGTGATGTTTAGTAAAAATGTGCCAAGTGACCTAAATTAATTTGAGTGGAATTGATCAGCAGGCAACAACCAACTTAGGAGCACAGCAAGAGTTTCTGCCAACCCTCCTTCTCAGTTTTGAAAGATCATTACTTAGGGCAAAGACTTACAATAAAAATTAATTTTGAATTATATGCCATAAAATGGATATTATTTTCAGCATATCATTTTATGGAATAGTCATCAGCTTTTAAATCACCACAAAATGGATTTCAAGGATAATGAGAATATACGATTTTTTTAAATGTATCCATGTTATGGAAAATTTGCAAGACATATGGCCTCTTTATTTAAATGTTTTAAATTTTAATATTTAACTTCAACTTTTATTGAGTTCTATCTATGTTACAGAAATTGCTAGGTAATAAAAATTTGATCAGACATAAAATAAGGTTCCTGCTTTCAAAAAAATCTATCTTAGCAAACACATATAAATACATTACGAGAATATTTGGGAAGGGCTATAATAGTGGGTGCTATAGGAAGGCCAAGTTATTTGCCCTGGTTATAAGTAATCTTGAAATTTATTAATAATAGGGTTATCAGCATTAAGATTATTCGGACATTTAATAAAAGGTCCTGAGCCTCTTCCGTCATTTTTCTCCTAACTTCATTGTAGAATATTTTCTCAAGTTCTCCATGCCCATGATTTTCCCATCATTCTCTTTTCTAACCACCCTTTCCTTTATTGTCTACTATATTCCTTACCCTTCTTTAGCGTTTTCATTCTTTCTCTAACTTGTTTAATTTGCAAGAAAATTATGGCTTCTATAAAATTACTATAGTTACACAAAATGATAATCTTCAAAGAACCTATAACAAAATAGGAAAACAACTAAGATTAAGGGCCTCATCATGTGTCAGACACTGTGCTAAATGCTTTATGTGCATTATCTGATATCAGCCTCACCTCAATAGAAGTAGAGATGATTTCTGTCCACATTTTTCAGATGAGGTAACTGAAACACCGTTTGCCAGGTGTAGCACACACTATGCTCCACTCAGATGTAGAGAATGTCATTCACATAGACTAACATAATATGTCTCTGGCTGCTCTTCAGTCCACCTTCTCAGGCAGATGTAACCACAGTGTGTACAATGGAGTGAAGAGTTTTGGAGCAGTCTGTGAGGCGAGGTTTGCCCACATTCAAATCCTGGCTCTGCCACTTGTGGTGTGTGGGCCTTAGACATTCAGAAGATAAACAGCTTCTCCTAGGATCCTTATCTGCAGAGTAAGATAATAACAGCTATTTCAATGTGCTTATTGAGGATAAAATTAAAGGGTTTAATATGAGTTAAGTGCTTAGAAAAATGTCTGTCACACAATAAATACTTTATAGTGGTGTGCTAATAAACGTTTAACAACTTGCTTTGGGCGGGGGACAAATGGAGGGAGAGGCCTTGATCTGCAGCATTTACTACTTTCTGGGGTGTAAAGAATCCCGCCATGGCACGTTTGGAGTTTCAGTGTGGCATCACCAAGCAGGAAATTGGAAAGAATGGCACAGTAGCCTTTGTAACACAGATTTCCACTCTACAGATATAATAAATGTAAATAACCTCAAGAACATAGATATTATTAAAATGTGGTATAATAATTAAGATGCAATACATTTTGATATTTCTTACCTTTGTAATATAATTTAATTGTTCATTTACATTATTTCTTACCTTTGTAATATAATTTAATTGTTCATTTACATTATTTAATTTTTAATAATGTCTCTGTTTAACAACCAGTTCAGACAATTCCTAATCGGTTCTTGCAAATCTTTATGAGTCAGCTCTAATGAGCCACTGGTTACCATGTGAGTTTTTCTTTAAAAAATAGACAGGTATAGATTCAGAATACTTCTCAATAGAGCATCCACTATTCAAGTGGATTTAAATTTTCAAATGAAACGAATAAATGGCTTTTATCCTTGGTCTAAAGATTAAATCATAATAATAACAAATTTGCTAAATATTTTATAGCTAATTAGTGGGAGACTACATTTAAACCCAAGTTTCCCTTATTTTAAGGGCTATACTTTTTCTTTTCTCTTTTTTAATATCCTACATTACCTTGAGAAATTAGAACAAGGACAAGAATATGTACTTAGATACAGGACCTATTTTCTAAAACACAAAGTTAACTACTGAGGTATGACAAAGATATGAAATAAGCTATTTCAGATATGAAATAAGCTATTACATTTCTAAGATCTAGGCAGCCAGAAGCACAATCTAAATTCCTCAGTGCTATTAAAATCAAGATAATTTAGGTGGGCTTATTAATTTTCAGAAAGCATACTTAACTATTGTGGGAAGTAGTTGAACAATTAAAAGAGTGGAGATAGCTAATGGTCGATCTCTGTTCTTTCAAAGTTTGATGTAATTTAAAAGAATAAATAGCTTTCCATTTTAGCCAATCTATTGCACCCTCTTCCTTGCCTACAGTGTCTCATATATTTTAAAGAACTTTACTTTGTTTAAAGTTAAGCTAAGTAAGCAAAGTTTATTTAAACTCTCTGACAAATGTCCTTTTTTTATTCCAGACCCTATGGCGTCACAAGTTGGTTTCCTGGGGAAGCCAGGGAAGCTCTGAGATGGAGTTTAGTTTGCAGGTCATTTATATTAAGGAGTGACTTGAGACCAACACCTGTGGAAGGGAGGAGAGGGGAACAGGAATGGACAGAAAGCGAAGTTAAACTGTGATGCATTTGTAATAGGAGCCCTGGCCAACCCTCAGAGCAAGCTCCTTCAGATTTGTCCCAGGATGGGTCAGGATATTCAGCCTTTTCCATTCCCACATGACTCTTTCATGGTCTGTGTGACTTTGTTTAGGGAGACTGCAGCACAGGAAACCCCTGAGGGGGCTGAGAGCTGAAAGCTGCCTGCTCACAGAACCCTCAGGAGCAAGACCCACACACAAGTCTGTTATGGAGGTGGTATCTGGGTGGCACATTGGTGTGTCTGCCATCGACAGTAGTAGTCCAGAAGCCTTACATTGGCTTTGGGGACCCTTTAACCCAACTATACCTTTCATGGCCAAACCTGTTTTCTACACTTCTGAGAGATTCTTTTTTCTACCCTGTTGCTTTTCTTTTCACTGTGTCTTCGTTTCTCCAAACTTTTCCTCCTATCTTTCCTCACCTCCTTTCTTGACCAAATACTAATCTCAAGATGTGTACTTGATTGGTCTGGCCCATTTTGATTTCTGAATCATCAGTGTAATATTTTATTTCGCATTTTCAAGGATAGTCTCAATTGTAAGTAATTGTACTTTTTCCCCATGAAAGGTATTTCATCAGTCATAGAGCAATAAAACTTAATTTGCATTTTCTTATAAAAGTTTTTTTATATGTATCTAATCACAAGTTATAGAAAGTACTTTAAAGGCTATTTCATTGACTTTACAATTGGGAAATATGGCCATCATATCTCATACAATATTATAAATAAATAATTTTTCACATTCACTACTAAGATGAATTACATAACTATTGTCAGTTTAGAATATAAATCAGCCTCAGGAGAAAATAAGGCATTGTCTTGTGTCTTCTTAATATCATAAACAGCTCCTAGAAATAGTAGTAGAATTATCAGAATAATTAAGACAATCTCTTGTTAAATTTATCAAGTTTCTTTTGCGACTATGAAGTGACACATAACTGAGATTCTGTATGTTCCCAGGAGTGGACTCCCAAGCAGCAAAACCTTTAGGGGTGATTTTCTGATTGTTTTCTTAACAGTCACTACAGATCAGGAAAGATCACCTGCTTTTTTGAGAGAGTGTCAAGATGCATTTTATATGTATTTGTGCAGAATCTTTTAAGTAGAAACAGACTTGCATTCTGGTGAATGCTGCAGTGATGGCATTTGCTCATAATGCTAGCAAGGGTTTAAATGTCACTTTCCCTTGGGAAGCGTCCTTGGTGTATTTCAGTATATACTATATGCCGGATAAGGAAGATTTCAGGGGGACAATAGTGCTCTGCAGCGCACTCAGTCTTCTGCCTACTTTTAACACAGAACATATTCTGGCAAAGGAGAAGAAAAGGAAAAGCAAAGAATCCTAATAGTTTATTTGCTTCCAAAGTTGGAAGTATTTACTACCTCCATTATCTTGACAAACCTAGGATGTGGACAATTATGAATTCATTCAGGGTGGTGAAAATGCATGAAAAGAGGCCACTTTTCTGAAAACAGGATATAAGAAAATGTAAAATGAGTCTTTCTGATGGGAAATGTAAAATAGTTTAAATATAACTCTCATATCACATTTAAAAATTAAGGATCCTCTTAAAATATTTTAATATTTGCCAGGTCATACTCTCCTCTATATGATTTCCTTGCTTAAGGAACACACGTTTATCTTGCGGCTAAAGATTCTTTAATATTGCTCATGATAATTGAAGTTGACCGGATATACAAGCTGAACTTTTGAGTGAGTCCACCTCCTTCCTTTTTAGAGTAAAGGTTGGATTGTGCTTAGAAAATTGTGGTAAGAATTAAAAGCCCTTTTCTTAGGTTCTTTAGCCATGTCTTAAGAGTTTCATATGTATTCTGGAGTTTCCACTGGAGGAATATTTTATGAAAAAGAACAAAATAAGGTAAAGAGATTAAAATTAAAATACTTTCCAAAGTCCAATATCGAAATTTCAAATGCAGTTTAACATAATAAACATACGCCTATATTTCAACACTTTTCTCCTCTCTCCAGAACCTTAAATTAGTATCTTTGACAAACCTTGGTTGAGAATAATGTACTTTTGTTTAAATATATTATGCCTAATACATTTTGCTAGTCATCTACATTCAAAAGGAATTGTTCTGTTACAGGATAAATTGTAGTTTAGATGATAAATTTGGGATTTCTTGTTTTTATAACACCTAAATTATGCATATTTTTTGTCAATACAATCCATCACCTAGTGATATGTAAGACATAATGTTTCAATATATAGCAAAAAAAAAAAAAATATGGTTTCTCTCCAATTTAATTATGCAAGGAACTTAATGCTCCTTGGGGGAACATTTCTTAGTAGCAACTCAATAGCTATTTAGTACTTAATTTGAAAAGAGGTTTTTATAGAAATTAAGAAATACATTTTTGTGGTTTTTCTTTTACCCTAGTTCATGTTTGATCAAGTTACTTTAAAAGATATAAGCCAACTTGAAGAAAGTTGGGATTATTTTAAAATGGGGAAAATATTTTCTCAAGGTAAACATGTGAAATGCATATGAAGAATAAACAAGCCTAATTTGATTATGAATTATACCCTTTGAAGGAGAACTACAAAGACTTATTAAAAGAGAAGTGCATATTGTTTTTCGTTGTTGATCTGGCTGGCATTAGACATAAAAATTAGGGTTTTAAAGATTCATTTGAGGCACTGAAGTACTTATATTCAGTTTTAGAACTCCGTTTCTTTTGTAGCTCAGAGATTCTAGAAAAAATCGGGAGAACTGCAAAGGATACTTTGGACATATTTACGTATTTTGATTTGTTTGAGGAAAGAATAAGCCACCAGAATTTTCCAGGCATTTTCATCAACTATTCTGAAACCCAGAGGTTTTATATTATATATTCAGTGATTAATCTATTGCGTCTTTGCCATATATTAAGCACTGTTGTTAGATACTTAACAGTTTTGGTTTTTTGGTTACAAAAAGCAGACCCTACTCTATTTTAATGGAAAAATAGATTATCAGAGGATGTTAAATAACTGGCAGAACTTCTGGAAGACCCCAAAAGTCAGACTTAGAAGCTATAAAGTAAAAAACAAAAAAAACGAAAAAAAACAACCCCCCCCCCCAAAAAAAACAGTATACTCCAAGCAAGGAATTGTGGCTAGGAATTCAGTGATGAGGCTGAGCTGAACTGAAACTTAACTCCTAGAGGAGTCACTGCAGAATAAACACACTTGGTTATGCCGAATGTTCCAGCATAACAAAGAAGGATGGAACTCTATTTATAGAAAAATCAAAGTTTGATTAGATGTAGATTCCAAGTGGGAGTCATGAGTATTGTGATATCAGATACATGTCTGTGTATTGAATACCTAAAGCTAGAGATAGGATTTTTTTATTTAAATATAAATAAAAGGCATATGCTGTGTAAACATATGTCAAGATAGATTGGTACGTAGTTCATATTTTAATAAGGAAGACATGACTGCGAAAGCTGTAGGATTTAAATTACCTGGTGATTTCTGAGTTAGAATGAGCATAAGTGAGGTGGAAAGATTATCATTAGTGCAAAGAGAGATGAAGACACTTACATTTAGGAGATATTAATTGACTTTGCTAAAGTCATGCATGGAAGAACTTCAGCTAGAACTGCAGTGTATATAATTCGAGCATCCAAACTCCTTACCATTAAACCAGTGAAGACGTTTTCAAATCACGTTGATTGGAGAGCCTAAGACTGTGCTGGAGGGAAGACAGGAGGGGCCCCAATTCACAACATACTAAATGCACATCGGAGTTCAACATCATCTTTGTGTTAGGTTGGGATCCCGAGAATTAGACTGTGGGACAAGGATGTAAATTTAAATAGTTTATTTGCAGGGTGTTCCCAGGAAGCACCCAAGGGGTAAAGGAGAAGGCTGGGAAGTAAAGAAAGCCAACAGAGCGTGTGTTAGCAATCAGGTTACGATTGTGGACAAATGGGGTTCAATGCTGCCAAGGAACTCGCTCCTCAAGGAAGTGTGAAACACACCTCAGAATTCTACCACCCAAGGACTAAGGTTTATCTGCTACAGCTTCAACGTAAGACTTGTTCTTCATTTGATAAAAATTGATGTATATCGATAAAAATACATATAGCTAAAAATATAGTTTGAACGCTACTTAAATAACTATGATTAGCATCGGGTGCTCATACACTGGAATATTAATGCTGGCCACATTGATGAGTTTTCCAGGGTGAGAATCGAAGGGAATTCAGATCCAGGCTGTCCTGTGAGTCAGGTGATGCTCTGCTGTGCTGAGAAACGCTGCCTCGTTTACTTCTGGCTTCTGGGCTCTGGTCTGGATTTTCTCACGACCAACTGTTGGCTCTGACTTGAGGATCTGTCCCTTCCGAATTCTTGCTGCACATATTCTGGGAGGTTACTGGGCTAAACTGGGGAGGTGTGAACTGGGTGGATTAGGGAGAGAGTTGGAAGACTCCTCAAATCTATGATATCTTGAAACAGGAATGCCTTCAAGCTGGGCTGTAACCTCAAGAGCGGTGTTGGAAAACTGAGTGTGCGCGCGTGTGCGTGTGCGTGTGCGTGTGCGTGTGCGTGCGTGTGCGTGTGTGTGTTTGCTATTTATAAGCCTTTCCTTTACTATCTTCCTACTCTGCTCCCTCTGCACCAGAATTTCCGCATTTGCTCAGATATCATATTGCCCAAGGAATAATAGGCAAAAACTAGGTTAATTAATTCTCCAGAAAACAGGAATTGTTGCATGGTCAGGGGAAGAAAATTGTGGGGGACAGTTTGATTTCAGAAATATGTATCTTCCTATCATTTCTTACCACTTACCCAAATTTCAATATATGAGTGATCGAGGGAGGGATTTAATTTAAAACAATATTGACTGAGATTTTGGAGCTAAGAATATTATGGATCCTGATAATTCCTAGCTATTTTAACTCGAACAGGTTCCTTAATATCTCTGGATTCATTTTTGGTACCAGGTAATATAAAGTAATAATATACTTCTTGAAAACTTATCCAAATTTTTGTCATTCCTTTTTCCACTAGTATCTCAAAGCCTGCAATTATAATCTGTTGCCGACTACACAATAAAAGTTTAACCCATTTCTCGTTTGCCCCGAGAATGCTCTCTGGTGGCACTTGAGGCTGCAGCATTTACCCAGAGATAGGTCATGGATTACAGAAGTAACCTTACTCCTAAGTGTTTGCCACGGAATAGCTCACTTTTATTATTATTTTCGCATCGCTCTCGTATATCGATAGTCTTTGGAAACAAATGGCATCATTCTACTGATAGCATTCTGTTTTTAGTAGTGGTATTTCCGTTGACAAAATACAGTAATTCTCAATCACTGAAAATGTCAAATCCTAGAAAATATAGCATTCCTACGCGTGATGTTAACATCGTTCTTTAGCCGAAGATTCATTTGATGAATCCGATTTATGTATACATTTCTGTTACGTTAGGATTAGAGACAAGTTCTCTTTAGCAATAACTCCAAGAACAGTTTTTATATTTTATTGTCACATTGAAAACCAGTCAGATTTGCTTCAGCCTCAAAGAGTTTTTATTTAAAAATAAACACTGGCAGCGAGCTGTACTTTTTCCGCCCCCCTAAATGAGAAATTAAGTGGTTATACTGCCTCCTTGTAACAGAAAAACCTGTCAGAGTATTGTTTTTACAAATTGTATGTCACTGGGGTTCACAGATGGCCGGGTCTGCACAGGGGAACACAGTCGGTGGGCTTCTTACCAGGGGCCCAGGTAAGTGTGGCTGGGTTCACAGCTGGGACTGAGGTCTGTGTGCCTAATACCCTCAGTGTGGGTAGGCCTGATTCTCCCGCAGTCCCTAGGCGTATGTGGCTGGTGAGAGGACCAAGGCCACACAGGGCTGTAGGCCAGGTTTCATGAGTACAAAACTATTTCAGGATCTGTACCTTGGAGTATGCTGGGTAGGTCAGCACTTGGGAGGGAGCCTGCCTTCTGAAATAACTTCCCAAAGTGGTTCTCCTTCGTCTTGGAATGTGTCGAGGTTTCACAGTCTCTCACAATGCACTTTTGTTTGCGCACAGATTCCAAATTAGTGTCGTCGATGCGAGAGATGAGCAGGGAACTTCTTATTTGGCCATCTTGCTGACTTCACTCCACTCATCTTAACCTCCTCATCATTCCTTTCACAAGCCAAGCACAGTTCCCATCACGAGTCCTTTCTCTCTCTTCTTGAAACACTGCTCTTCAAATATCTGTGAGGAGCATATCCACACTCTATTCAGGTCTCTACTCATATTATCATTTTATCGTACAGAACTTCAGGACTAATCTATTTAAAAGAGAACCCCATCACTTTATTCTGCCTTTACTCTGCTTTTTCTTTATATAATTTACTTATTTTTATATTGATTTGTTGAATTTCTTCCTACACAAAAAATTTAAAATATGTGAAAATGTGGAATCTGTGTCGTGTTTTCTGCTACGTTCTGCAAATGGAATGGATTTGTGTGTGTGTGAGGATTAAACAGAATAATCAAGTTCATATATTGCCATGATACCAGTTGCTCAATTCAAATTGTATCTGTTTTTTGTTTAAAGCAGGGGCTGGCCTTATAGCTCAGGGGCAAAATCTGGCTTTCCACCTGTTTTTGTAAATGAAGTTATTGTAACATAACTACACCTGTTTTTTATGTATTGTCTATGTCTGCTTTCCTGTTTTTATGGCACAGTGGAATCATTGTGACAGAGACTACATAGCCTGCAAAGACTTAAGATACTTATTATCTGGTCCTTTATGAAAAAAGTTGGCTTTTTGGCTTTTTATCAAGTAGAAATGAAATACATGAGCAAACTAAATAAAGATAGTGCAAATGAATGGATTAGTGAATGAATGAATGAATCTCAAGCCTATAAAGATAATGATGACTGGCGTTCACAGTGTGAATCCCCATTTGATTTTTTGATATTGAGTTCTA
>NW_011888810.1:8405929-8406562 GCF_000151845.1 Pteropus vampyrus
GAAATACATGAGCAAACGAAATAAAGATAGTGCAAATGAATGGAGTAGTGAATGAATGAATGAATCTCAAGCCTATAAAGATAATGATGACTGGCATTCACAGTGTGAATCCCCATTTGATTTTTTGATATTGAGTTCTAAGTGAGCAGAATTTCCAAGTGTAACAAAACGTGAAATGTTATTCTTTATACATTTTAAAAATAAGATGCTTGGCTCAAGGACCTTGTACTTAAAAAGGATTTTATGAATTTGACCTCAAAGGCAAGGGAAATAAAAGCAAAAATAAGTGAATGGTACTACATCAAACTAAAAAGCTTCTGCTCAGCTAAAGAAATCACCAAGGAGGTAAAGAGACAACCATCCGAATGGGAAAATATATTTGCAAGCGACGCCTCTGATAAGGGCCTAATATCCAAAATATACAAAGAACTCATACAACTCAATAATAACAAAAAAAACAATCCAATCAAAAAATGTCAGAGGACCTGAACAAACACTTCTCTCTAGAGGACATACAAAGATGCTCAACATCACTAGCTGCTCAACATCACTAGCTACTAGGGAAATGCAAATCAAAGCCACAATGAGATATCTTCTTACACCTTTTAGAATGACTATAATCAACAGGACAAG
>NW_011888810.1:8407917-8409401 GCF_000151845.1 Pteropus vampyrus
TGCTCAACATCACTAGCTACTAGGGAAATGCAAATCAAAGCCACAATGAGATATCTTCTTACACCTTTTAGAATGACTATAATCAACAGGACAAGTAAAAACAAATGTTGGAGAGAATGCGGAGAAAAAGGAACCCTCATACACTGCTGGTGAGACTGCAAATTGGTACAGCCACTATGGAAAACAGTACGGAGGTTCCTCAAAAAGTAAGAATTGATCTACCATATAATCCAGCAATCCTACTGGGTATTTACCTCAAAGACTTGAAAACCCATATCCAAAAAGATATTTGCACACCAATGTTCGCAGCAGCATTATTCACAGTGACCAGGACCTGGAAACAACCGAAGTATCCTACAATAGATGATTGGATAAAGAAGCTGTGGTACATATATACAACGGAATATTACTCAGCCATAAGAAGAAATGAAATGCTGCCAGTTGCAACAACATGAGTGGACCTCAAGATAATCGTGCTAAGCAAAATAAGCCAGACAGAAAAGGTTGAAAATCAGACATGGACAGTAGACTAGTGGTTACCAGAAGGAAGCGGGGAGGGGGGAGGAGGAAAATAAATGAAATGCTAAATATATATATTAGTGTGTGTGTGTGTATATATATATATATATACACACACTATGAAAAAAATAAACTGGCATTGAAAAAAATAATAAGATGCTTAGACTATTTAAACTCTGAGGCCCAGAAGCTGAGGATTTGCCAAAGGTCACAGAGTAGGTCAGGTGCAGAAATGAGGCGAGTCCAAGGTTTCCTCATGTTTAACCCAAGCCTTTCTCAAATATATACCTATATCTGGGTATCGCTGACAAAAAATAAGCCCATTTCAGCACTTTTCTTAAAAGTTGATTAAAGCCTGAAATGCTATTATTGTCAAATGATGTTAGTAATTCTCTCTTCAATTAGTAAAAATTGATGTTTTAAAGAGAAGCTTAAGTTTTAAATGATTTCTTTGATGAGTTCTAGTAGATGAGGGTGATTTTTGTGTGTCTTCTTGAGATATTATAGTACACACTGGGGAGAATTCCTCACCCGTCTCTGGGTAGACTGATGTTTGAGGAATATTTGTTACTCAGAGGCAAAAAAATGCAAATTTTTTGCCATTGACCCAAATATAGATACAACAGTGTGTGTGTGTGTGTGTGTGTATGTGTGTGTATATGTATGCGTGTGTGTGTATGTATATACACATATACACATACATATATGTGTGTGCATGTGTATATATGTGTGTGTGTGTATACATATATATGTGTATATATATAGAAGATTTTTATTTAAAAAGGAGCATTGTAAAAGGAGTCAGTAAGGTGGATTCTATTCTTGAATCATCTTTGGTCATTTCGAACAACTGTTAGTTGTTTTTTTTTAAAATAATTACCACATTTGTTTTTATTTGCCACGTGATATACAACTTAATCACTGGTCCATGGTTGACATTCATAATACCTATTGAGAAAATGAAT
>NW_011888810.1:8409451-8431325 GCF_000151845.1 Pteropus vampyrus
AAATAATTACCACATTTGTTTTTATTTGCCACGTGATATACAACTTAATCACTGGTCCATGGTTGACATTCATAATACCTATTGAGAAAATGAATAGAAAACATAGATTTTATGATTAAAAAAGAATGGGGGAATTTTTGCATACAAAATAGAAATCAATTTATATCAGAGCCCTTTGATAAGAAAAATCCAAAATTTGCAAAAATAGGAGGAGGTCGATAAGTGTTACAGACCAGCTCAGATCTATTTCGTCATTGTTGATTTTTGGTATGTTTTGTTTTGTGGTTTTAAAGACGTTTAGGTGGAGCTAGAGCCATGTACCTTTGCCTACTGATAAAAGAGTCAGGGCACATCTTTGGGAACATACAAAAATTTCTCCATTATTTAAATTGTGAGAAAGAAGAGATTAAATATTATACCAAGCATTCAATATAAAACATGACTCAAGTTACTGTGCATCTTAAAAAAGCCACTATTGTATCCTCTGCAGTGGTGAATGTGGCCAGAGTAATTTCACAGGGTAAAAGGAACGAGGGTTATGTTGGTCAATATTCTTCTGGTTGCTAGTGAGAGAAACCCAAGTCAAACTAGAATAAGTTAAAAGAAATAGAAATGAGCAGGAGTTAACTGGCTTATGGAACTAAAAAATGTAGATTTGTTTCTACCTTCTCGACTGAATGAGCCCAGGTACTCAAGGTATTTGTCCAGAGTACTCTGTTCCTCCCATTGCTCAGACTTACTTTACTTTGGGTTGAGTTTATGCTCGTGCAGTCCTCTCTGTGTGGTGGCACCCGGCTAATAGCCTTATAGCTCATTTAATCAAGAGAAACATGTGACCCTCTCTTGCCCAACCATTCTTTTGGATGTGGGTGACTGGCCAAGACAGGGGTAGATAGGATGCTTCTATTTTCTTAGGAATGAAAGTCGACCTCCTCTTCGGAAGCTCAGTCACTTAATGTCATTTTTCTGGACATGTGGAATAAATTTTGATGTAAAATTTCAGAATGTCAAGTGTGTGTAGCCTAACATAAACTATGGAGTTTTGGGTGATAATGTGTCAGTTTGTCCCACGTGGTGGGAGATGTTGACAATGGGGGAAGCTCTTTGTGTGGGGTCAGCTGTGTTTGGGAAAACTTGTATCTTCTCTATGTTGCTGTGAACCTAAAATTGCTTTAAACATGTCTGATAAAAATTTCAGTAAAATGTGTATACTTTTACGGTTCGTTTAATGAAATAAACTATCCCCGTGAGTCACATCTGGTCTGAGTCATGTGCCTAGTCTTGTATATTTAGTGACATGAGGCCCTCTAACCTGCCTGACCATGGGTAAGGAGGCAGGGCCTCATCCGATAGCTCAAAATATACGTCGGGTGAGACAGAAAGAATCCTCAGAAGGAGATATTAGGAAGGTAAAAATCAACAGCAAGAAATCCAGTCCTGTGTTGAGGAAGTAAGCTAATATTCACCTACTACATTAATGGGAAAGTAGGGAAAAGAAGAGCCTATAACAAAGATTAAAAATAAATAATATGTATGAGAATGGTTCCCTCTAACTACAGAGAATCTCCAGAATGCAAGGTAGATACGTTGATGATCTCCATGTATTTTTAAGTTTCCCTGTTTGGCTTGATTTCCATTTTGTTCAAACATAGAGTAGGTTTTACAATGGAAAAGTATATCTAGATTTTAGAGATTATCTTCCTGAAACATTTCATGTTATCGAAGAGACTGAGAGCCCTCAGAGAGTTAAATTGGCTTTTTAAAAACACCCAGCAATCTGCTCAAGACCTGTTCTCTTAGATTCTGTAAGGTGTGTTTGTGTGTGTGTGTCTGTGTGTGTTTATACTTTCTCTTTTCGATTTTATTATCTCCTTATAGTCTCAATATATAGGTCCTCTACATTGTAACTGTATAATTGTAAAGGCATCATTATGCAGCCAGAAAATTCAAACAGAAGTGAGGGAAGTAATATTTATTCTATGTCTATGATAACTGAGCTATATGCTGGGACCTTTGTATAATTTATTTGACCAAAATATATTAAGCATCTATTATGTACTGACACTCAGGACAAAGATTGAAAGAAATAAGCGAGGTCCCTTTTCTCATAGAGTTTATAATCCAAAGATTTTGGTAATCATGCTGAAAAAACAGTGCAGGCAATAAACAAGGAAAAGGATGATTGGGCAGGAATTACTAATTTATGTTGTAGATTCAAAGATGTATCTGAAATGGCGAGCAGAAATGTGAATCATAAGAGTCTGGGCATACATAGATCTTCAGAAAGGAGGTTCCAAGCAGTGGGAAGCTATACTGCAGAGGTCCTAGAAAGAAGTAAAGGTATATGAGACAGTTTGGTGGAACCGGGTGAAGGCTGGGGCTGGGTCATGTGATGACCTGTAAGCCTTCCTAAGGGGTTTAGATCGTTCTAAGTAGAACCATTAGGGTTTTAAACATAGAGAAATATATATATTTTTAATACCACAAGAACCCTGTGTTTCAGATGTCATCATGCCCATTTTATGGATGGCAAAAATTGATGCTCAGAAGTGCCTACAATAACAACTCAGTGCCTAACACAGGATTCTAGATAAGGTCCAGATGATTAAAATGTTCTTTTTTGTTAGACTAGAGAGCCACTCACTATAGCCACTAAATCAATTCTTTCTCTCAAAATACAGACACATGATCTGATTGGGGGAAAAAAAGACATTGGAGAATGTTAGCCTTCTTTCCATGGGAGATAAAAATATTTTAGTGTGTGTGTGTATAATATACAATCCCCAATCTGCCTTCACACACGTACTTAATGACTTTTTTATTTTACTATAATGTTCCTTCATTCTTTTTCAAAGCTGGATATCAAAGTTCTTTTATCTTTTTATTGTTTTTGAAAACCAAGATTCCTTAACATTTATCGTATTAAACTGAACAATCCCAGTAAAATTCAACATTCAAAAATTATCTTAAATCTGAGGATAAAGAATTAACAATAATGACTGCGGTTTTTCTCATATTTGTTAATTATTGGTTTGTCGAGCACCATTTTTCAACTGTTGCTTCTTTAGTCATTGTTCTTAAAGTAGTATTATCTATAATTATTGAGATTGACTGAATTAATATTTTAACACAACTCACTAACATCACTCAGAGATAAGTAGTATAAATGCAGTATGACTTCTCTCTCCATCTTTTTTCCTTTCCTTCTGTTTGAAATTGCTTTAATTTTCTATTTATACATTACAGTAGTAGACATTGGTTAATTCTGTTGTTTTTCCTTGAGAATTTCTGATTTTATTCTACAGGATAAATGAAAGCAATGAACTACAGTTCTGGTTTTACAACACATATACACACACACGCACACACTAATTCCACATGACATGGATTGCAGCCGACAAGCTGGGCTATTGGTCTTGACATGGTTAGCATATTTGCAGATAACTTGCATCATAGCAAAGCTTAAGGTGATCACATTTTCAAGTGACCAGGAGATGAGAGGAGTAACTAAGTTAAATAATAGAAATAGGATTCAAATGCTTCATTATAATTTGGAATGATATGCCATATTCATATGAGTTTCATTTACATTTCAGCGATTGAAGAAATTCAAATAAATCCAGAAAAATAAAAGCAAATAGGGATGATGGGGGCGATATTAAGAGGTGAACATATGAAGAAGAGCTGGTTATATGTTAGTGATTTGATGTGGTGCCAAGGAAACTGTGAGTGTCTCAGGCTGCCATTTTTAGATATTTTGGCTCTGTTATCGGACATACTGTGTTTAGCTCCAGGAATCATTCTTTAAATGATAATTTGGTAGAATGAAATACTGGCAAAGGAAGTACATGGAATAGTTAAATAACTCAATAATAATTTTCTTGGGTTTAAAAAAAATTTTATAGAGAAGACTCAGCCATCTGCTTGAGTTCAATTCCCAGATCAATCTCTAAGGAATCTTAATTTAGTAAACAGAGCAGAATATGTAAGCAGGTAGCCTACCTGCTTAATTTTCCTCATCTGTGAAATGGGAAGGTAATATTCCCCCAAGAGTGTTTGTTGGATAAAACAAGACAATGAATCACACATACTAGACGTCTTTGAGATGGTCAGTAAAGGTTAGCTCCTATTAGCTTTTTGTTTATCCTTTTCATTGTGATAATTATTGAAGGAAGTTGGGGACAATGATATTCAAAAATAGAATAGCCCTCAGAAAGATATATGTACCCCCAAATTATTTTAGCTCATGAGATTGCCTAAAAATGCTAACAGCAGCTACAATATGCCATATCATATATCATATCATTTAACCTAATATGCCATATCCATATCATTTTTTAGGCATATTTTGATATGAAAAATGTTGGGACACATTTGCTAGACAAGAGAAATGGTTAAGTTATTTTGAAATAAAAATCTAGCAGTGTGTAAGGGAGAGTTTGGTTGGGGATGGTGGGAGGAACATGGGTTAGGAAGGTGAGTTCTTAACCATAATTTTGTATCTATATTATTATAAAATCCAAAGTAGTAGTAAAAATGATGGATTTGACAGGTTTGAGAGTCCACTGATGGTTTTTGCATTATTCCGCTGCAGATTTTTAAAAGTGGTCTATAGCTCATCCCAAAGAGGAAAACAAACAAACGTGTAATTAAAAAAAAAATACATGTTGGCAATTTCTTAACTCTCAAGAACAGTTATCTGAGGCATATACCAATTTAGAAAATACCTGTAATAGAGAGAATCTGTTTCTAATTCAACTGAGTCCACTTATTCCCACTTTTTTTTCCCCAGATATTCTGTGATCTTATGATCACCACATCGAGCATGCCAGCCATGTAAATTTAAGCAATTGAGTAGAAAGAGGAATGTAACCTGTTGATGTCCAATATTTGTGCCTGGCTCAGTATGAGGTGCCTGAGATGTATGATCTGATTCAATAATTGCAGCCAAGGAATCAGTGCATTCCCTACTCTCTCCCCCAGTGAGTGGTGTAAGGATCCCAACCCAAGGTGTATGATTTTAAAGTCTGTTGTCTTCCCTTTATATCACGCTGCAATCTATGTCCACTAAAACTGCAATTTTTATGCTTTGTCACCCACTGTGTAATAACATAAATTCCCTGGGGGAAACCAATTTATAATGTAGTTGAATGAATAGCAGAGAGGCAGGTACTGCAGAATTGTGTTACCACCATCCCTTGACTCGGGGCTGTGTTTGTGCTCGAATGTGAGTTTGAGTGTGGTTACGTGTGTGAGTTTCCTGTGTTCAGTGTTCTGGGAATCTGATGGAATGGAGACCTCAGTGAATTCTTGAAATTATATCACCGAAACTTCCACAGCCCGCAAAGGCAGCATCAGAGAAATACCTGCAGAGAATAGCAATTAGCACTTTCTAAAATTGTCTAATTAGTGCAAAAAACCTATCTCACTAGCAACCAAAATAGGACTTTCATTTTAACCCCTTATTAGTAGTCCTATTTTATGAATACAGTCACTCAGCATAGTTTCGAGCTGTGGCAGAAATCAAAAAATCAACATATTCACAATTCATTGAAACAGCTTCAGATGTTTAATCTTTTTAAAAGTTACTTCTAACGTTCACCCCCTAGCAACTGCAGCTGAGTGATAAGGAGCCAAGGCAGAGACCAGGGAAAAGGAGATTATCAAGTATGAACAGTTAATTTTTGAGTACTTCTCTCACACTCAGTGGGCAACATGGATTTGAGTGTATAGTCTTGTACCTAAATGCCAAAAGAAAAATTTTTATAGGAGTGGGCGCATCAGTCTCAAATTATTCTTTTCCTGCAGAGATGTCGTTTTATTTGTTTAGATTTCCTTAAAGTCAACAGCATTTAAGCTGGAAGCACCCTGGTTTCCATGTTCTGGCTCTATTTTTTGACTGGGTTCAAAGATTGACTCCGACACCAGTGATTGCCAGCCCCTCGCCACACTCTGCTGGCTGCATGATGGTCTCCATGCTTTTCCCCTCCGTGGCCTCACATGTGACGTTTAGCTCTGTCCCATCTGCGGTGCAGCGGGCTTTGAAGAGCCAGACCTACTGGATCTAAATTTTCACAGCCTAAGAATTTAGTCTGTGCAGTAGCTAGGGCTCGGAGCCTTTTCAGGAAAGAGTCCCTCTTATGGGTTCTCTTGCTTGCAGAACCTAGGACGAGTCTGTGCAGTAGGGAGGGCTTTGAAGTTCTTATCTTTTGGGGGCTCTGACTTGAAGACCTGGAACTAGTGGTAGATAAGCTTCTTTCAAATTTTTGAGACAACCTGGACTCCTTTGCAGTAGGACTGAGGTTGGTAGTTTTGTAAGGGGAAGAACTGTGTCATCTGCCCTTTGGGCTTTTCTACCCTTTTCCCTTTTTCTCACCCCTGTGGGCTGCACAGAAAGCTAAGGACCAGAAGAAGGATGATATTAGAGTCGACTTATTCTCTCCAGTTATATGGGATGGGGATGTCTTTCGGAGTTCTGACTTTTTCCTTTGGGATTCAGTATCAGGTTGGGAGACCCTCTGGCTTCCATCCTGTTCAGTCATATAAACTTCACTCTACAAGATCGAGATGTGTGGTACCACCTCAGGCCCTTCCGCTGTCTCTACAACCGGCTTGCTGGTTATGTCATCTCCTGCAGTCTCCACGTGTGGAAAGACAGGAAGTTATTTTGACATGCTGAAAGTTCCCTCTGAGGACAAGGATATGTTTGCAGCACCTTCTCTGAGCACAAAAGTCTCTCCAAGGATGTGTCAGGAGTGCCTCGCCCAGCCTGCTTCCTCCTGGACCTACTGATATGGCCAGCGTTGTGTTTATCTGTCCCGAGTCTCCATTCAGCATTACTAAAGCTTCCCCAGATATCCCAGGACCACGTGAAAGCTCCTGATGCTGACCTGATATTGATCTCCTTCTCCATGAAGCTCCACAGCCTGGGCGGAGTGGGAGGAAAAAGTGGAGAAGCAAGTGAAATTAGAAAGGTCTGCTCCTCTGCCCTCTTTAGTGGAACAAACCAAAAACTTATCATTAGAAGAACCTTTGAGATTATCAAGTATAGTCTCCTATTGGATGCAGGAATTCCCTCTAGAGAAACCTCTTCTTACACACACACACACACACACACACACACACACACACACACACACACACGTCATTCCAGTATTGCCAGCATAGTTCTAATCCACGAGTAGACATCCTCAGCACTTTTATTTTATATAGCTGTGTTAGTGTTACTTTAGGATAGATTCTTATATGTGACACAGCTGGTCATGGGGAATGCACAATTTGCATTTTGATAGCAACTAAAATTCTGCACGTGTGCACAGGCATGTTCACTGCTGCAGACATATACAGAAGTCTGTATATGGCCGTCATGGAGGATGGATTATGGCTCAAAGAAAAGACTTTATAATGGTTAAAAATGCCCCACAAGTGATCAGACTGCCTGGATTTGGGTAGTAAGTCTTCAAGCATAGATTGGACAGTCCGAGTGCTCTCTAGGATATTACAACAGTAGGTATGAGATTAGAGGAGCTGACATCTAAGAAATATCTGGAATTCAGCCTTGTGACCACTTTGGAGAAGTACTAGGAGCCTCTCCAATGTGGCAAGGCCTTCATGTGGTAGCTTATGTGACCCTGAACCCTTCCAAATACAATTTATTTGGGGGGGGCGGAGCCTAAGAACACCAAAGGCTCAAGTGGACCTGCTTTTATCTGCTCTCCCAAAGCTTCTTCATCATGTCTCCTAGACTGCAAAGACTTACCACTGAGTTCTTGGCTTCTGCTTCAAACGGGCTTATCCATTATGTCTGCAGCTGGGATGACGGAGGTGCTCTGTAACCCTACACTGATTGCTGTCAGAGGTAAATGAGGAGGCTCTTCCAATAAACAAGATCTTTTGCAATTGAAGCAGGGCACACAGCTGAAAGGTGAAGAGAAAAGCCAGTGGCAAACTTCAGGCAAAATTGCTGCTTTTCAGTATCATAGACAAACATTTCATTCATGAATGAACGTTCCATAATCAGGCAACCTGATTAGTGCTAAGGTTTTGTTAAGCTCGTGGCCTCTTGCCTGGATGTCACATACACATCTGGCATATTCTTCATCATTTACCTTTAGTCCAGCCAGTAGCAGGACGTTAGGTAGTGCAGTGCTGGGGCTGGACACGGTAGGGCATCGATACCCACAGTCACCATTATGACATGGCTGTGCGCATCGATCACATACATCTCTTTTGCTAATCTGGTTAAATTTGTTCTCAAACATCAGTATGTGTTTGAACATGAAATATTGTCTGTACAATTGCTGCAGTTTCTTTGTGGTGTTATTAAACATGCCCACTGCTTAGTTGCATCTGGCCGTGTAATATGGGATTTACTTCTTAAGCCTAAGCTTATGAAGAAAGCTCCTCATGGCTCTGCCACACCTTCCTTACCACACCTGTCAGGGCTTCCCACAGTCTCTGCCTCTCTGGCAGGTGGGGGGAGCAGCGTCCTCTGCTGTGGCATTCAGCCTCAGAGCTCAGGGAGGGAGGCCCCAGAGCTCCCGAGGACAGTGTGAGGCCTTTCTTCCCTGGAGCCCGCCATGCTGCCTCGGGTTTGATATGTGGGTGCGCTCCGGGAGGGCTTCTCCCTGAGTCTCACACACCGGTCACCACTACTTCTGCTTTCAATTCCTCCGAGTAAGCCACCGACCACAGTCCTGCAACTGCTCCTCTCCCTCTGGAGTCTTCGACTGGGCTTAGACCAGCCTATGGAGCGTCTTTTATCCTGCCCTGCTCATAATACCCTGTGGTCATCACACACTCCATTATCTCTGCCCTCTTCAGGGCAGTGCGTCTGCTCAGCCTACTGGGAGACCCCGCCAGGGGTGGGGATGGGGGTCGGCATGGTGGTCAAATTGGTCTTTGTGGGGAACAGCGGCACGCTAGGCAAAGGAGATGCTAACCAAACAGATAACTGAGGATAATCTCTTACCCCGAATTTTCCTTTTGAGGTAAAAATAAAAGGCAGTAGTGGGTCAGGTCCTATTGTTAATTAGTGACAGTGATCCGACTTCTGTTTCTTATTTTATCTAGTTTTATCTATTCTATTAAAATCCTAAATGGCATTATACTTTTATCTCCAATAACGATGATCATGTGCATAGCAGTGGATAAAAGAGAAACATATTTCTTTACAGGGGAAGTTTGAAGAGAACAAGCAGAAATTTCCATGGAACTTTTGCTCCACATACATTCGATGGGAGCAGATGCTGATTGTGGAAATGGAGACACCGAGCGTGTCACCTGGACAGAAGTTCAGTGTCCAAGTGACTTACAGTTTGTCGACTCTTTCGGGTTCCTTGAAGTTACCTCCAGATACCAGTGGGTCCTCTTCTCCTTTCGCATTCTTTGGAGAGTCTGGAAATACCTACGAAAGGGTAAGTACATTCCTTTTGGTTTTCTTGATTGCTATGCTGCAAGACATGTATTTTTTTCTCCGTACGGACAACATACATATATGACTTAATGACCTTAAATTACCAAAATGATTTAATGACTTTAAAATATATGTCATTTTACACTATCTTAAACATTTGATGTTAACTAATTCACTTAGATGTAGCTACTTTTTCTCTCAGTCTAATACTGTGTGCTAGAGTGTAAAAATGATGCCTTTTTTTCACTTTATGCTCCTGTTTACATTTTTCCTCAACTGCTCCAATCAGGTAAGTGATTTTAAGCAAAAGATTGTGAATCCAAACACCCACAGGTCAAAGCAGACAAATAGTGTATCTGGTTGCCTTTCTTACTCTTTGATCAGCACAGTAGCATTGCAGTTATCAGGGCGAGGATTCTGATACAGTCTGTGTTCAAATAACAGTTCTGTCCCTCCTAGCTATAGGACATTAGGCAAGTTTTGTAAACTCTCAGAGCTATATTTTCTTACCTGTAATGTTGCCATAATGACATCTGCTTTTAGGTGTAGAGTGAGAACTTAATAAACTCTTAGTTTAGAAATTGTTTAGTATGTATTTAGTAAGTGGTAGCTGTTCCTACTAATGAGTTTCAAGGAAACCGTTCACCTAGCCATTAACCTATATAAAGATGAAAAATTAGAATTGAAGAGCTTTTTCAATCTGTTTAGGGCATTAGATGTTCTCGTTAACTTGTCCTGTGTACGCACAGGTAAATATACAGAGGCCTTGCCAACAAACGCTGTTCCGTGATGGGGCAGACATCCTGGAAAGTAAGTCTCCCTGTTCTGTTGCATTGATCTGTATGGCAGGTGATCTGTGCTTCACTCTTAAGATTTCTGCCCATGTTCAGCAGAGGAGAGGACAGAATACAGCAGGCATTTTAATAAAGGCCCAAGGGAGAGAAATTGGAAGGAGGAAACACAGTCAGTGAACTGGACACTGAAGAATCAAAGCATAGAGCAAATTTCCAACTGAGCTTTTAGTTTCATTCTCAGTAGGGAGTCGGGATTCAGAGACAAAGGAATAAGGCTGAACTCTTGATGAGCTGTTAGGACATTTGTAGCTTTGTCATGTTGTGTTTGATCACATCAACATCAGTTGAGTACCTACTGTGTGTTAGGTTAAGTGTGTTGCAAAATGGTGGTAGAAAAATAAAACAAAAATTATAAAATGATTTCTGCCTTCAAGGTACAGGAAGTAAGTAGGGATAAATAAATAACTAGTTTACAATACTGTGGAAGATAAATGATCTGAGAGTGATATGCACTAATTTATACAGAATCACAGAGAAAGAGACAACCTGAAAAGCCACTCAAGGTAGGAAGAAACTTAATCATAAGTTGAAGATAGCATAGGGATAACTCATGCAAAAATGGGGCGTGATGGTCGTGTCAGACCTAGGGAGCGCTTCTGCAAAGGCTTATGACAACATCATTCAGAGAACAGTCAGTAGATCATGTTAGATTAGCACAAAGTAAGTAATAAAACTTGGAAAGGAAAGCAGGATGGAGATTACCAAGGACATCGAAAGCCTTGATAAGGAGTCTGAATTTATCCTGAGTACCATGAGCCTTTGAAAGCAGGTGAGTAGCTCAATCTGTGTGTGCTTTAGTAGATTAACTCTGGCTTCATTGAAGACAATGGACTAGAGGGAGATGAGAACTAAAGGAAAAGAGGAATTTAGTGTTGTTTGTTAGTTCTAGAAAACTGGTAAAATACTGGCAGTAACGAGAGTCTGAAGAAAGAAAGATATGCATGAACTTTTGAAAGTTGAGAGTGATGATCACAGTAATATGCAAGTCGATTGATCCTCTTATTCTAGGACTACATTTTGAATTCTTAAGTTTTGGAAAAACTCATTTAGTCCTTCCTTCATTCATTTGTTTATTTAGTCCTCTACTTAAACAACATTTAATATAGACTTTATGTTGTGGGATCTGTGCTAAAGATGACAAGATATGGAGATGGTACCAAAGACCATACCTTGAAAAATCTCATTGTATTTTTACTATTAGAAATAGACATCTCATAATACAATATGGTGTAGCCAGGGCTACAGTAGAAGTGTGCTCAAAAGATGTTATTCATGATGGTTTCCTCTTGAACAATGCTAATGGAACAAGAGGTTCCATTCTATTACCAAAAAGAATCTAATCATGATCTTATAAACACAAAACTTATTATTTATTTCTGAATTTTTAGACTTAGCTCTGAGGACTGAGTTGGAAATAGATCTAGGCTGAAACCCTAGATCCTCTTCTTCAAGTTTTGGGACAGAAAAGCCTAGATTCAAATCTTAGCTGTGCCATTTGTTGTTTGACCTGAAATATTGATCATATAGGTTAGGTACTTCACTTCATCTTTTCTTTTCCTTTTCTTCTTTTTTCTCTTCCCCTTTTTACTCTCCTGTCTTTTCACATTTTACTTTGCTTATTATATTTTTTTCACTCCTATCTATTTTAAAGTTTCTCAGAATTTGCTGACACATTTATAACAAATCTCTCAAAAACTGCTTCTTGTTTATGTATAACTGTATATGGTCACTTTATTAATTGGTGGTTAATTTTGCATGAGACATGGGTCAAGTTATATAGGCTTTAGTTTTAAGGACGCAGTGACAAATTGATCTTAAATTTTTTCATTTGTATGTTGACAGTATTATAACTTCTGGGCATCAGTGATGTACAAGTGTACTATTAATTTTCAGTTCCTTATTGGCTAAAATCTTAATTCATCCCAATGGATATTTTAATGGGAAAACATTAGCCATTCTTTCTGACTCACCCCAAAAAGTAATGGAGATATAATTACAGTTAGATTGCAAGACATTGCAAAGAGCTTTTGAAAACAGAACAAAACAAACTTTTGAGTTTCATCTCTGACGTTCACTATTTGCGTAAACTTGTGATCTTGGATACTTTAGTTGATATTTCTGAACGTCTAATCTCTTCCTTTTAAGGTAAATGTGGATTGATAGATCACAAGATTATAATAAAAATTAAATACATTAATGTTTATATAGTACAAAGCATAGTCCCTGGCATAGTAATTGCTCAATAAATGGTAACTATCATTATTTAATTATCTATGCTGGTTTTTTTTTTTTTTCTGGAATGCTTATCTGATGAAATGATTATAGGCTGTAAAAATATTTTAAGAAAATAATTTCCCTCCCTACCAATAATTTTAAGTGAAAATATCTCAGAAGTTTTACCAATTTACCTCTGTTATACTATCTGTAGGTTAATGCCAGGAAACAGAGAAGAAAATAATGACTGGAGGTTTGTGAAGTTTCCTAGTGACATAAAATCAATCAGTTCATCGTACATCATCTTTCTTCTGCTCATTATACTTACCAGTGGAGTAAGACAGCAATTAAAATCTATTAACCTGATATTCCTCTTTAAATGGAAGGATGTATCCAGAATCAAGGATAAAAAGTATTTAAGAAGAAAGTTCCACAGAGTTTAGATGGTCAGTTTCTTCAGGTTTACTCTTTCTCATTGGAAGAGATTTCTTTCTTTGACATGTTAAGCAGTGCCTCCAGGAGGGAAATGAATTAATTGCAACTTCCTCAGCAAATGGCATGTTCTGAGCCTAAAGCTCCTCAATGTGGTTTAAATGTTCCTTAGGGTAATGTCTCCAATTAAAATAAGTTGTTTAGAGAGCTCATCTGAAACATTTAAAAAAAATTTACTCAGTCGCAAGGCCCTTCTGGGATTCTCAGATTGAATTTGAAGAAATGGATTTTAAGAAAAGGCTTATTACTGGGGAGCTGTGCTCTAATAATGCTTGGTTAAATTTGTAGATTTTGCCCATTTTCATTATCAACTGCCATCTTCTTAGCTTTGACATAAGTGTGATTTTATGATAGATCATAATACAACAGATTTGTGATGCCTATACTTCAAACTTAATTCAGGATTGTTCTGTGATGTCAGGCATTAAAGTCATTGTAATAACCAGTAAAGAATAGAGTAGGAGAGGAATTGAGATGGATAATCAAGGGAATGAAAATATGTTTTCATTTGGAAATTGATGGAGTTTGAGATGATAAAACATATGCAAGGAGTGACGTAGTCCCTGTAATAGGAATGATGGAAAATAAAATCTTATATGCTAACTGTGATAAAAAAGCAGATAAAAACAAAGAGAATTAGACTTCTTTGAATACTGGGAGGAAGAATAGAAAATAGATGGTAGGAAGTCTATTAACCATTTGAATTAGTCCCCCAAATAGTCAAGTATGTATTTGGATCAAAGTAGTCATTTTACTGCTTAACAATAAAACGAAAAGAAAAAAATACTAATACACGTACGTAAATGAATTTCGCAGGCACTGTGCAAAAAAGCCATACATATAAGAATATATGTCCTGTGACTTTATGATTTTCAAGAATAGACAAAACTAATTGATCATGATACAGAATACTAATTACCTTTTGGAGATGGAGGCAATGTATCTAGTGGAAAGATGTGGAATGAAGCTTTTGAGTTTGTGAGAATTTTAAAAACCTTAATCTGATGTAGATAAATGGCTATGGACATATATAGAAATACATAGAGATGTATATAGACTTTATTCTATATGTTATATCCCAACTTCTTTAAAAAAGAAAAAAATGTGTAGATTTATTAAATCAACTTCTATATTTCAGTATACATTTTTTTGGCATTGACCATTTTCAGCACTTGTGTAGTTTCTTTTTAATTTGGTGCTTACAAAAACTATGTGAATATTTTATGATTACGTAGAACCACGTGTGTATGTCTGTGTATTTGTCATTTGTGGTGTCAAAGGAGAAAAACAAGTGAGCATCTATTTATTGCCAAGCAATTTGTTTACTATCTCACGTAACCAGCATAACTACCTTTTAAAGAGTCTTACAGATTAAGCAGTTTACCCAGAATTGATGCGGTTAAAAAGCAAAGCTAGAAAAATAATACAAAACCATCTAAATCCCAAATCCACAGTTTTGTCCACTGCTGCTTCTCTGTACAGATGATGTCAGCTAAATAGTTTAATAATATTCTAATTCTATGCATGGAGAGAGAGAATTTAATTTTGTTTTCTCCACAGATGGAAATACTATGGGATTTCTAAAGTTGACATGTTCACTTATTATTTGTTTACTTCATTTTCAAAAAGAATTTGAGGCAAGCAAGGATATCAAGAGAGTGGTTTAGGGACGGTTTAACTCTCTGGTAGTAAGGGGTAGGTAAGAAGATTCATTTTTTGTCAATATTAGTATGTCTCTCATTAGACACATTTGACTTCTTGCTAAAACTCTTAAATAATGTTTCAGCCTTGAGGGCATAGAAGCTTGAAGGCATGAAATCCTACATTCATTTTAATGGAAGAATACTGAAATTTCAGTGTTACATACCCTATTTTAGTTCAGTCAGAGGCAAAAAGGAGACAGAATTTTACTCAAATACTTGATAGAAGCCTTGATTAAAATGTAAGGCAGTCTGAGGGATGGTAGGCAAGTCAGAATGGGAAAAAACAGGTTCCTCTGACAGAAACCTTTTTCCTTTTAACTTAAAATGTTTTCACTTTACTTTGTAACTTTTACCTTATGGGTTTATTCCATTTTATGAAGTCACCAAAAACAACCCATGTTAATACTCCTCCGGAGAGCTTTTTATTTTTCCTGGTAGCCATCAAAACACAGGGTGGCCTGTATCATTATGGTGAATGATGCTGAGTACTTATCCGCCAGCAGATTTAGAGCAGTGACCTAGGGAAGCCTTCTCTGTGGTTGCCCAACAGAGATTGAAGCCATTTGTGTAATTTGGGTTAAAAAAACTTGCATGATATATTGCCTTCCAAGGATGGGATATAGTAAGAAGCAAAAAAATTCATATTTTTATATTCAATTATTTCTGTAAGATTGTTCCTTGGGTAAAAAATGGTGCTCTCTGGGTAAAAATATATAACATAATAGGAATTCATTTATGTATTTTATATTTTACTCATACATAGCCATACATTTCTTAAGGATCAGTTGACCTGTTTTCCTCATCCCTCACTGATGCCATAAGATACCAATTAAAGTTAATCTCATTAGTTTCTCTCTTCTACAGTGGCCCATGATTCAGCAATCCCACAATTGACCTTATAACATCTTATGTGCCCTATTCTATTACATAGAACACCCTTACAATATAGTGAGTGCTCTTTTTTCTCCACCTTTCCTTTAGTATGTAGCATTTATACAAACTTATGTTTAGTTAATTTGTGTGTTGTAGATAGATGGGAGAGAGAGGCCATGTAATAGACTTGGGGCCAGTATATCATGATAAATGTTACAAGACCATTAATTAAATGAAGATAAAAGATGTTCTGAAATACGTGCATGAATTAAAAGTTAAGATGGCAGCAATAAACTGACCTTCCCTGCCCCTCAAGGCCTTGGGCTACTGTGAATTTGGGGATGGGCATTCCTAATAGTAGAAGGCCCCATTAAAATATGGCAATGCCTAAGACTATTTTCTCTTTGTTATAGTAACCTCTTCAGAATGAACATTTTTTATATAGGTTTGGGATATCTATATTGAAATTCCTATGATGTTCATATAATATGGCATGAACAAAATTTCCTAAAATTTTACAAGCCACATTACCCTAAGCATACAGGTTTTTGTATAGAGGGAAAGGAGATACTGTGAGTAACAACAAAGTAGAAATTGATTTAGATTTCTAATACACGGTGATATAAAACCATTATCTAAAAGTAGTATAGGGCAAGTATAAGCATAAAGTACAAAAAAACACATAGCATTTGTAATTGCAATAATGATATTAAAATAATATCTTTTATTACGTGGTTTTAAATGGTCTTGGATATTGTCATAATTACCATTCCATTTCGGGAAGTTACATTTGCTTGGCATAAGAAATAAAACAAGTCATAAGTGTATAGGCATTCAATCAATTTCAAACAATTCTATCTCCCTCGTATAAACAGATGATATACTATTAAAGGAAAAAAATCAGGAAAGAAATGGCTTGGCACCACTGATCTCACATAGCTACAGCTGCTCATTGAAAAGACAAATTGTTTTATGCTGAATATTCTCATGGTTTGTATGCATGTGTTGGTATCTCTAGCACAAGGTATCAACAAATACTGACCTTATTTATTTTCTGTCAAAATTCAGAATCTGTATTCTGTCACATGAGGTGTAAACATTGTTAATACATACAGTGTAATTCCAAAAAAAGAAAAAAAGAAAGAAAGAAACCACACACACACAAAACAAAATAGTACTTTAGTAAGAACAACAAAAGAAGCTTCTTTCTCATTTAAAAATGATTCTAGGAACTTGAATAATCAAAATAGAGGCACTGGCCAGCTTGGGTGAGGGCTGTGCAGTGCTTGCTCTCTCATGCCCTGACGTGTCTTCCCAGCCTCGTGTGAGAGCTCACTCTCACTCTGCAGCCAGACCACAGACCAGTCTTCCAGGGAGAGGCCATGCCTGAAACCACTTTGGCAGGTTTCCCTGCTCTACAGATAGAGAAACTGGGGAAAAGGCTCCTTTAGCCCTTTTCCAGGAAACACTGAGTAAGCTTCCAGTGGGACTCAGAGCTATTGCTTACTATCTACTCCATCATTGCACACAAGCCATGCTCAGGTTTGAATTCTAGTAAGAAAAAAATGACAAGCCCAATGTCTTAAGGGTTTTCTAGTATTCGTTTAACACCTTTGACTTCTTAATTGTAAAATCACCTTGGAAAACACAGCTGAATATGAATGGAAGCATTTTTTCTAATTCAAATAGATTTTTTTGAAAGTATTAAGTCGAAAGCGTTAATACTTACATGTGCTAAATGTAGCTACCATAAGCAGGCCTTTGCTTCGGTGACAGCAGTGACCATAGTCTTTTTATTAGCACAGGTGATCGATCCTCTCAAAGCTTCTCTTTCAGGGTACTTTTGAATCTATGCTGCCAATTTCATTGATACTTTCCTGAGCTGAGATGTGGTTCATGGATTTCAAAGTCTTGACACAAGAAACAAAAGAGGGAGACAGATCTCTGATAGTTCAGGATGCTTCAGAGAACATAACTTATACAACCTGGGGGTCTTTTTATTATCCACATAATCCTGAAGGAAACTTTAAAGAAGAAATTTAAGGGAAAAAAGGACACTTAGAATAATGAGTATTACATTAGTTAAATGTGAAAAACCCACTTTGAAGGTCATTGAAAGAAAAAACGTTCGAGGGACATATCTTCTCATTGAATTCTGATCTATTTTTTAAAATCAAAATGGTTCTAGGGGCATATACCTAACAGAATGAGTCTACGTCCTTTCAGTGAGAGACCAGCACACTACTACTGTAGTGAGCTAGTTAGTAAATATTTTAGCCTTGCAGGCCAGACTGTTAAAACTACTCAACACTGATGATATGACATGAAAGGAGCCATAGATGATATGCAAATTAGTGGGTGTGGTTGTGTTTAACAAAACTTATGAAAACAATTTAAGTTTTGTATAATTTTGACATATAAAATAATCTTCAAATTTTTTTTTCAACTGTCTAAAAATGTAGAAAACATTTTTGACTCATAGGATAAAATAGGTGGTGGCCCAGATTTGTCCCGTGAGTCATAGTTTGCTCGTTCCTGGTCTACAATAAAAGTTAAAAAAGAATATTCAGGAAGTAAAAGATATAAAATAAAATAGAAAATAAAGAGGAATTTTGAACGTACGTTTAACTATCCTCAATTAGATGGTTCTGTATTGAGAATTTCACATATGTTATTTGAACTAATATTTGACACCTTCAAAGTATTAACTGTTCCAGGTTGACAGAAACTTTCAGTATCTATACTTCTGATGTTTGAGATGTTTTCAGTACCTATATTCCTCTGCATTAAAGCCAGTATATTTACAATGTAACCAATGGAATACTAATATGTTCCAGGCATTGTGCTTGTGGTGAACATAGAGAAGTAAGGACATCCTTCCTGCCTTAGAAGAGCTTTTACAAAGTGCAATTTGGTGTATTGTTTCTCTACTTAAAATTATTCAGTGGCTTCCAATTGTGCCAAGTATTAAGTTTTTAGTATGACTTAAATTGTTCTCCTAGACCTGGCCCTGCTCTTCTCTTTAGAAGAAACAGACTACTGCCCATGCCTCAGTCTGTAGGAGGTTTCTTTTAGTTTATTAAACACAATATTCTCATTTTCCATTGAGAATCCATCACTGAGCTTTCTTCTATCTTCAGTGTTCTCCATCTACTTAACGGGCTAACAACAATTAATCCTTAAGTCACAGTTTAAGTATTTAAGAGGCCTTCCTTAACATCTAGGTAAGATTAATTCTCTTTGCTGTATGTTTCTTTAGCACCCTATACATTTTTTTTTCAATTCCTTTTGATAGTTAATGATCAAATATGTTCTTCTCAACCTTCCTCTTAGCCCAACACTGTGGGACAAGGACCTCATCTGTCTCACTCACCATTCAGCCTTGAAGCAGGACCTAACACAGAATGGGGAACATGAGGGGTGCTCAAAGTTATTTGTCAAACTGGATTCCATGAAAGACAATCTGAGTTAAAAGGTACAGACCAATAAGTAAACAAAACATAATTCTAGAAACAAGATATTAACTATGCAGTCTTGGAAATGTCTCCACATTGGAACCGGTCTTTAAATCATCTTGATGGAGTGATGCTGTTGGAATTGATGAGGCTTGTTCAGGAATGAATGTTATCTACTGACTTTACTGCATCAAATAGTGATGTCGTAAGAGTAATCATTTCAAATTACAAAATATTTTAAAATTCTAAATTTTGTAAATTATAGATGCGTTTTCCTATTTTCCTCTGCCCAACATTTTAGATACTACTACAAAATAATATCCATCTTTAAGCTTTTGTTGTGTATCATTGCAGACAGCTTCCCATGCCTTTACGAAACTATTTTTAATGGCAATATTAAAGGTTGATAAGAATTAATTACTCTTTTTCCAAGATGATGTCCTTTTTAAGAAAAAAAATTTTTTGCCACATTAGCCACTTTTCATTTTATTTTAATATTTAACTTGAAATGATTCTAGCGTGATGATCACCTAGCTTGAACAAATGCAGAATGGTGCAAAGGCATCATGTTTATATGAATTGCAAAATTGGGAGAAAAGGATTAAAATGGTATACTTGTTTTGATTTACATACGGCTAATCTTTAAAAATCTAAAATTACTCTTTGGGGAACTTCTTTAGAGAGAGTAGCATGTTGAATATATTTATAGTGCCTCTGAACACTGTTCTATAGATTCCATGTTGTGTTCTTCATATCTGTAGATTAGGAAAATGATTAGTGTGGTTGCCATACATTTCTACAGTTCAAAAATATATAAAACAAACTAACCATGTTGATGTTATATAGATTTTATTCATTTTAAGTCATTTACTTGACACTTTCAACTTTTTTTTTTTTTGCTTGTCTGTTTGGTTTTGCTATCTACTCTCTTACCTAAAAAGAAATCAAACCAATAACTTTAAATAAATGTGAGTTCATATACACCCCTGTACTCAGAGAGGGCATTCATACACAGATGCAGTTTGACTGGGCAACTAAAATATGTTTTTTAATTATACCAATGAAATCTCTGTCATTTAACATAGGTTGAATTTAAATTGAAGAAACTGGTATTAAGAATACTCAGTAGTTATAAAGAAATTGAAACCCTTTTATTTGCTTATGGCCATAAAGTACAAATTTACAGTCCTCCTCAAAATATTCCTGGTAACTATTAATAATAAATAGGATCCTATTTGTTTTTAAATAATAATAAATAAGATCCTATTTGTTTTCGATGAAGGATTAAATATATTTCCATTCATTACTCATTTGTTTAAGAATAGTTTAATCTTGTAGTTCTCATCTATGTCCTATAACAGCCTATTCAACTACAAGCATGTGGAACTTAACAGTGGGGATACTTTCTAAGAAATGCATCTCTCATTAAGTGATATTGTCATTGTGCGAACATCATAGGGTGCATTTCTACAAACCTAGATGGTACACTCTACTACACACCTAGGCTATATGGTATAGCCTGTTGTTCCTAGGCTACAGGTTGTACATCATGTTATTATCCAAAACATGAGATTAAATCAAGCACAAGAAAAAATGAAACTACTGCTCAGTATAACACAGCATACTATTTTACAGCAAACATTTTTATTTATACAAGTAAATAAAACATTTTTATTTATATAAGTAAATAAAAACTCCAAAATAATAATAAAAATGTTTAGTATAGTAAATACATAAACAAGTAACAGAGTTGTGTGTTATCATTATTGAGTATTATGTACTGTTCGTAATTTTATGTGCTATACTTTTATGTGATTGACAGAGCCGTGGGCTTATTTATGCCAGCATTGGCACAAAGACGTGAGTAATGTGTTGTGCTACAACACATGTTACAATGTTACAATGGCTACGATGTCACTAGATGATAGGAATTTTTCAGCTCCATTATAATCTTATGGAACCAACATTGTATATGTGGTTCATTGTTGGCCAAAACTTCATTATGCAGCACATGACTATATTAAAGTTTGCAAAATTAACATTTACAGTTTTGATGACTTTCAAAAAGATATAATAGTAACAAGTTTACTAACATATGGATATAATTCACAATGAAGTGGGAGATAAGTATTCCAGAGAGGCACTTAGTTAAGGAGCAATTCTCACTAAATGTCCAGACTTCACATTTCGATATGTTTTATTTGTTTTCTGCTTCTGAACACATTACATGAAGGCAACTATATTATGCTCATATCTCAGAATGTGATGAGCTCCAAATATCACTAGATATAGTACACTTCTGATATTCATTTAAAAAATGAATTTAACCATTTCCCTGATGGGAGTACTGAAGCTCCATGCTTTAGAGGTTTTCCCAGAGGTAGCGAGTGGGTGTAGTGATTTGTAGTAGCTTGTTATGTTGGCATTATTGAAAAGCTTCATATCCTCTAAAGTATCAGACACTGATCTTTGGGCGCAAGTTTAGGCATGTGACAGAGTCCTGGGTCATTGTAATATGCCGTATCCTGCAGCAGTGATTGGTCCAAGAGGTGGGCACATTGCCCAAGTGTGGATTCTGAATGTTCTTCCTCAGGACCAACATGTGGATGCTAGTAGAAAGTTTTCCACATTTTAGGGATTAGAAAACGGTAACTTCCATTTCCCCTTCTTCACCATTTGGAAAGACGTTATGAAAGAGAAGAGAATTAGGCCATCATTCAAAGAGAAACAAAAGCATAAAGGAGAAAAATGGAATGAAAGAGACTATTTTTTATTGGGATATTTGAGTCTTGAGTCACTATCTCTGAGACTGTGGTTCCTGTCTGTTTTTTCTTTGATTTGTATAAACTATCACCATGGCATTACTGG
>NW_011888810.1:8432146-8471793 GCF_000151845.1 Pteropus vampyrus
TTTCCATCCCCTTCCTTTTAGTCTGTCTTTTAATCTGAAGTGAGCCTCTTATAGGCAACATGTAGGGATCTTGTTTTCCTTTCCATTCATCCACTTTTAGTTGGAGCACTTAATTCTTTTACATTTGAGATACTTATTGATAGGAATGTAGTTGTTACCATTCTTTATTTCTGTTTTTGATACATATTTTTTTCTTTTTAAAGAAGTCCCTACAACATTTCCTGTAACATGGGCTTGGTGGTGATAAATTCCTTCAGCTTATTTTTGTCTGGAAAGCTCTTTATCTGTCCTTTAACTCTAAATGATAGCTTTGCTGGATAAATTATTCTTGGTTGTAGATCCTGGCTCTTCATCCTGTGGAATATTTTTTGCCAAGCCCTTCTGTCCTGCATAGTTTCTTTTGAGAAATCAGCTGCCAGTCTTGTGGATTTTCCCTTATAAGTAACTGTTTTTCTCTTGCTGCTTTTAATATTCTTTCTTTGTATTTAACCTTTGGCATTTTAATTATGATGTGTCTTGGTGTGGGCCTCTTTGGATCCTGATTTTTGGAATTCTCTGAGCTTCCTGGGGTTTTATGTCCATTTCCTTCCCAGGTTAGGGAAGTTTTCCATCATTATTTCTTCAAGCAGCTGTTCAACATCTTGATTTTCTTCAGTTACGCCGATCAGACGGATATTTGGATCCTTAATAGTGTCCCATATGCTACTTAAATTATTTTTATAGTCTTGGCATCTCAGCTCTTGCCATTCTGATCGAGTGTCCTTGGCTTTCCCATCCTCTAGATAGGGCATTTGATCCTTTTCTTTATTCACTCTGTTTATTCCTTTGTTTATTCCATTTAATATACTTCTCATCTCAGATAAAGTGTTCTTCATTTCAGACTGGTTCCCTTTTATAATTTCCATTTTAATTTTTCTATTTTTAATCTCTTTGTTGAAGTTTTCACTGAATTTATCTACACTTCCCAAAAGTTCATTGAGCATCTTTATAACCAATGTTTTGAACTCTGCATTTGTTAGATTACTTGACTCCATTATATCTGGATCTCTGTTCTCTTCTTTCATATGGTTTCTGCTTCTTTGCCTTCCCATTTTGGCTGCCTTTCTGTGTCTGTTTCTATGTACTAAGCGAAGCTCTTAAGTCTCCTGGTCTTATTAGTGCAGCTTTGAGTGGTAGGTGTCCAGTGGCACAGTCCTGAGAGGAGTTCAGCTCTAGGCCAAATTTAGCCCAAGCCTCTACTCCTCTGTGCTTATAGTTGCCTCAAAAGGCCATCTACTCCACTGTGCTTATAGTTGCCTCAAAAGGCCATCCCAGAAACCGAGGCTAGCTGTCTCCTCCAGTGTGAGTCTCAGCAAGGAGCACCTGACTCGCTGAGGATATATACCTGGATGTGGCTTAGGTGGGGCTGTTATGTGGAGAAGGCAATGGTGGCGCTGTGTCTGTGTACTGGAAGAGGGGAGGGCTCAACAAGGAACAATGGATACCGCTGACACTTTTTTACAGGTGAGTCTCACCTCGGCCCTCACTCCAACAAAGTCTCCCTGGTAAGTCCTTGGTGAACCCTGCGCACAGCCAAATAGGCACTGGTGCTCAGAGCAAGCAGGTCCGTCACCATGAAAATCTGCTCATGGATCTGGCCCCTTTAAGAGGCGTCTGCCACTGCTGCTGCCGCAGCCTCCGTCTCACTCTGCTGCTCGGGACTGCGTCGCCCCGTTTTCTCGCCCCATCCTACTTCCTGCCGTTGCAGGGTGCTTTCTCCCTAATTGTATGGCTTGTTCATCAAGATCCCAGGTGGTATTTCCTTGCTGCTACTCCTCGTTTCCATCACAACTTTGATTCGATCACCAGAGGGATGAACAGACCCTCTATCATCTATACCATTTTGGTTTGCACCTCTTAGTTTTTTTTATTTTAAAAATTAGTAAGGATTTTTTTGTTTGTTTTTGGTTTTGTTTGTTTGTTTGTTTGTTTGTTTTTTGACCATAAGTATAAGCCAGTTTAATTTAGATTGGCCTTGTTCCTTTTCAGATATTGACCTCCATGTGATACTTGCATCTCAACTCTAGGAAACAAAGAGAAATTTGTATCATACATTTCTTTAAAGCTTTCTGGGGATATCAGAGGAGGGTAAATAATCTGATATTGGAAAATAAGAGCCTGAAAGCTGAAGACATTCTTGAGATTCCTTTGTAGCCAAGGAGTGAATGAATAAATTATAAAGGAGATTTTAAAAAAGGCTTGAAAAATTAATGGAGATATAAGTGATCAAGCTAGCTGTGATCTGACATGGAACTATTTAATTCTGATCAGATCAGAGGAGCAGACACCATTTATATAACCAAATGGTATCTGGCAATACTTTTTTTTCTGTTAGCACCACTTCAAAACATCTATGTTTATGACATGTTTCCCAACTGTATGTAAGTGCATAAACATATACACAGATCCATTTTTTAAAAATAAGTTATTACTTCATTAGTTTGATTAATTATAAAATAGCTTTCCTATTCTTCCTACATTTCGGGGTACTGTCCTCCTTGCTAACTTTATAACCTCCTGATATTCTTAATACAGGAAATGTCAGTGAAAAATTTCCTGTGAAAACGAGTAAAATGATGAAAATTTGTAGCTCTGCCATGTTTGTGAATTCAGACAAAGCACGCATGAGTCTTCATCATTTCTGTAGCGAGATCCCATGCATTAGATTGTGCAGCACCAGCAGCAGCAGCGTGAGACTCTCCCCATCTTTGCCTCCTCCAACAAAGAAGTTAGCAAAAATGAGTGTTGAGTTTTTACTTGAGCAAACTGGAATGTTACTGCCATTCCGATGTTGTGATGGGGTGAAATTATACTAATAACTAGCAAAGATGGGAAAACAGTGTGTTATGTCCAAGCCTGCGGTATGCGTGATGTGCACAATTATCTACAGAGTTCTTTCTTGTTTTGAGAATACTGAGTCTAAGGTATCGAGACCTGTGAATGGTATTTATGGCAATTCAGCAAGATCGAATGTGAATTAAGAATCTATTCTTAAAGCCAGCTGCCCGCTGGTAGTGGGTAAAGAATGCAAGGTGGATGGGAGAACTCTGAACATCAGGTCCAGGCTGGGTAAAACGAAAACATAAGGGACAGAGGCTAGATTCAAAGGCAGAAAACTCTGGAATCATGTAGATAAACTAAAACGGGTTCAAAGCAGTTTAGAGCCAGGGAGCACATGAATGAGGAAAGTGAGGAGGTTGTGGGAAAAATCTAGATAGATAAGCACAGTTCACTTAGAATCACAACAAGGTTAAAAGCCTGGCTATGTATGTCTTATTTAGAAAATGGAGAGCATGGCAAAATTTTAAGATTAGATATTTTGGGGAAAGGAATGTGTGGTAGATGAAACGAGTCTATAATTGAATCTGCAAGTGGGCCACATGTCTGATATTTAACTGTGACAATAGGAAAAAAAAAAAAGAGCTGATCAACTTCATCAACTTTTTGTTCTTTTCATTTTTCTCTGTATTCTGAACACTGACTTGGGAATGAAAAGTAAGACCGTGGAGGGCACGATTGTTTCCCTTCCCAAACAGCCTATCAGTTTTGATTACACTTTGATTTTAAAAATAAATAAGTCCAATTCATTTGTTTCTCTCATCCATCTCTTGATTTCTCACTATTTCATTTCAGAGCTGTCTTGAATGAGAATTAACTTTTACTGTGCCTTCTCATGGCCTGGGAAGAGAATATCTTCATGCATGAAATTTTTGCAGTTTTTTTCCAAAGTCTTGACACATTTGCTTCTCATCACTCTTTCAACACTTGAGTCTTTGAAGGAAGGAAGAAATGTTACAGAACAGGTCCTGGGCGTCCAGCAGATAGAACTCTGGGTCATTGTGTCTTCTTTAGGGAAGAAAAGAGCTGATTTTAGCTCCAAAAAATGCATCTTCTAATACTCATGTGCAATATGGCAATAGAAGAAAATTAAAAGGAGGAAATGAAATGCAATAGGTAACTACCTTCTCGGTTTATATAGTTTATGTCAATCAAATGAGATAATGGATATAGAGACTCATTTACAATCTCCTATATAAGAAGACTGGTGTCATTAACCTTTAGATAACTCAGTTTCTTCTAAAAGACTTATACAGAGTCACACCCCTAATATATTAGCACCATTGGTTTAGTGCTTGCCTTTTATTTTCCTGCAGGTCAAAGAGAATGCTGCATGTTAAAGAGCAATGCAAAAGCAGAACAGACATGCAACAGGCAGGGTGATGGGGCTTAGGGAAAGGCAAATCCGGACCAATACATCAAGGAAAAGAATTTAGACCCTGTTCAGTAGGTGTCCATCAGTGATGGACTTGAAGCAGGAATCTGATATAATTAGTTTGCATTTTAGAAAGACTCCTTGGCAAAGAAGAGGGTAACATCTCAGGAGTCAGCTGAGAGAAACTCTATAGCTTGCATCATATATGGAGGGTCATCGTTAAAAAAAAATGGTGGCACAGGTAATAAGGACTTATATGGAGGTAGAAGGATGAAGATGGAAGCCTAATGTCTCCTTTTCTTTATGTCTGAGGGGTCAGTGTCTTCTCGAGGCAGTGGCCAAGGAAGAACAGTTTCAGCTGTGTGCCTAGGGTCAGAGAGATGAGCGTGTCTCATGTTCAGAACTAAACCTGGAGATGGACTCCACAGTGGCTATCTAAAGCGGGTTTGCTCAAAGTTCTCAACTGAGAACTTGTTAGAAATATGAATTCTTGGGACCCACCCCACACCTACTGAATTTGAAAGTCTGAGGTGCTCTTAGAAACCTGTGTTTTAAGAAGCTCTTTAGATGATTTTGAAGTTTGAGAATCACTAGAACTAAAACAGTGGCTCTCAACTGGGGGCAGTTTTGCTCTTTAGGGGACATTTGAAAACATCTGGAAATGCTTTTATTCACCTCTCTCTCTCTTTCTCAAAAACACACACCCACCCTCACACACAACCATATAGGTATATCATTTTATCATTTATTATTCCACTTTTACTGTTGAGGATATCAAAGCAAGGTAATGTTAATTATCTTGCCCAATTGATTATTTGAACCTAGGTTCCACAGATAATTTTAAAGTTCTTGGATTTGGTGATTTCCTCCTTCTCTTTTTTTATTTTTCTCTTCCTCTCAGAATTCAAGTGTTAATTATAGTAAGTGGGGTGTATGTGTGTGCGCGCACGCACGTGTGTGTGTTTTAGTTAGGTTTTATGATACAAAGATGAGTATCAAAGATGAGTGTCTGCAAGGATTTTATTGTGCCTTGGGGTAAACATCACAGTTTTTGTTTGTTTGGTTGGTTAGTTGCATGGTTGTTTTGTTTAGTGTGTATGTGTGTGTGTGTGTGTGTGTGTATAGCTGCTGTAGTTAAAGTTATCTAAAATGATTTAGGTTTTTGGAAGAGAAAGAAATGGGAGAATTTCAGAAGTCTCCGCAAATGGTGAAGCACATCAAAGTGCCAAGAAAATAGGTCGGAAAGCATGAATTAACAGTAGAAACAGTCACATGAAATTAGTATTTTTATTATCTCATCCTTAAATTTTTAAAATTTTCACATAATCCATCAAGATGGATTTTAAAAATTTACAAACGATCAGACTCAGAGAGATGAAGCATCCAAGGTCACACAGCCAAGGAATGGTAGAGTCGAGATTAGATTTCACAGATATTTGATTCAATGGTCATTCAAGTAGGCAATAAAGATTCTAATGACTTAGAATGCTCTTTCCTATATTCAAGTTGGAGGAACTGGGTAATGGGAATGGAACAGAAAGAATGAAGGTGGAAAGAAATAAGGTCAAACAGACTTTCTGGATCCAGATACAAATACTGGAATATTAATCTCTTAAAAGAGAATCACAGTGACTAATATTGTACGTGATTTTTTATAAAATTTTTTTGTCTCCAGCTATTCCTCCTTCTACAACCATCAAGGGACACTTTTAATTAAAGGTTTCTCATTTTGCCCTCTAATTAAACATATTCTAGGAATTCTCACTAATAGAACAGAGCATAAATCTATTTGACATTGAAGCCCCTCTAAACATAAGGACTCAACCTAATATCTCTTCTGTTCCTCCTAGACCATGAATAGCAATGTTCCAAAGACCATCTAATTCTAATCATTGTTTCTTCAACCATGGCATGCCCTCTATGACAGTGATTGGAAAACTGTGTGAGAAGAAATATTAAATTTTTCGCCACTCAATTTTTGGTAGATTGATAAGCTAGTAAAATATAATAAAATAGATTATTAGCAAAATGAATTAAAAAGACATAAAATACAAGCCATCTTTTTTCATTATTAGATTCAGTCAATATATTACTCTATTGAGATAACTATCAACGTTTCTAGATGCTTAGCCTTAATTTTTATACTTATAATATCATGAATCGGTAACAAAGGACTGACATTGATTTCTGCACCAAAGTTGATTAGCAGCTCCACTGTACTCATTGTCAGAGAATGGCACCCTGTGGAGTTATGAGCTCAAACATGTTGGGGTCTTATTGAAGTTATGTCTTTTATCTTGCTAGCCCTTCCATATGGAATTCAGTATTTACATTTGAAACATAAATGGAGAGAAACATAAATGGCAGTCTTTCCTATTCCAAGTCCATTTAAGGGCAGGGCATATGCAAAGTATACACATACCTAATAACACAATATTTTAAGAAGGATGAATAAAATTCTTTGGGAATATAGAAGATGAATGATCAGGGGTGAAGGGGCAACTGGATCAGGAAATGCTTCCAGATAAAGTGTTTTTTGATAAATGAATGGGCCCAGTGTTTTGAATATCAATTCTGTCCCTTCTTATTTCCCTTACATAGCACACAGCTTAGCTTAATGTAAGTGCTCAATAAGAATGGATAATGTCACTGAACTGTTCATTAAAAAATGATAATTTAATGTTACATGAATTTAATCTCAACAAGAACAAATCAGACAGGATATAGAATTAAAATAAAAATTTCTACACAGGCTTTACCTACAGTCAAAGTCAAATTGACAAAGTGGTAAGAATTTTTCTAGTTAAGAGAGTGAGATAAAAATATCATTGAAGTAAAAAAGATGCATAAAAAACCAGATCAACATTTGTTGTTAAGAGTCACAGAATTATTTCTCAGAGTAAACTTTTCTTTCCCTTTAGACATGTGAATACTTCTTTGAAGGGCTTCTCTATTTACAGCAATGAAAGCAAACTTCAATATTGGATCTATCAGTGTGATCGAATGTAAATAATAAAGCACCAGCCTTCCTCAAAGTCTGAAATAGTATATAAAATGTTTTGTGTAAAGTCAGGCGAATCAAGGGAAGGAAAACAACTAAAAAATTTATTTTTCTTATCTTTCTTCAAGTAAATATTAATGAACACATAAATAAAAAATTGATGAATTAATAAATATTCTTTAAATCTGTTCCCAACCTCAAGTGGATTGCCTAGCAATTCTGTACATAATCTACTATTTATTTTATTGTCCAGGATAATTATTTCACAGCCTCTCTTCTGTGCTCAACCTTTAATCCTGACTCTCAATTTGTGATCTGGGTTCCTATTTCACTGAGAAAATTCAAGCAATTTGAAGATTACTTTCACAAACTGAAAACTCCACATCTGCTAATTCTGTTCATCTGTATCAGTATATTCTGATTTTTTTTTCATACTATAACAGTGAATAAAATCCTCATTGTCCTAAGGCGAACGCCATTCCTTATGCACAAATTCCCATCTCCTCTCATTATTTAAATACATCAATTCATCACTCCTCCAATTGCCCTGTTACTCTTTCCATCATCAGTCCCTCCTCTTATATTGGGTAATTCTCAATGGCCTACAAGAGAGCCATGATTTCTTCAGTATGCAGTGAAAAATATCTTTACGTACTTCATTCCCCTCAGGCTACCACACTATTTATTTTCTCACTTTAAATTTAAAACCATTACAAATTTTTAACTTCTCTTGCTCCCTAATTCCTTCCTTCCAATCATTGTTTAAATCTACTCCAGCTAGGCATTCCTCTCGACAGTTTCAGTGAGAAACCTCTTACAGTAAACCCCATAATACCAATTCCGATAACCAGTTTTAATTTATTTTTTATTTGATTTATCATCATCAGTCAGTCATTTCTGTTTTTACTAAATATTTTTTTCAATCAATTTCTAGTACAAAACTCTCTCTTGGTTGCCCCTCTAACTAGCTGCTACTTCTCTATATCCTTTTCTGATTTCTTCTCTTCTCCGAATATCTAAATATCATAGTGTCAAGAATTGAGGCTTTAGGTTTCTTTTCTATCTATAATTACTAAGTTCTACATCCATTCTCATGGCTTAAAAGGAGTCTGTATCTACTGACAGCTTACAATTTTATATCTCTAGCCTAGACATTTCTCTGGGTTAAATATTCAACTTCTTTCTCCACGTCGCCACTTGGATTACTAATAGGTATTTCAAAAGGAACATATTTAAAACTTTTTTGAGATTTTTTTTCCCCAAACATAATCCTGCTTCTTGTCATGCCATTTTGGTAAATGGCAATTCTACTTTTCAGGACATTAAATTCGTACAACTTAAAACCATTGTTGATGTCTTTTTATCTTTTATATATAGAATCCATCAGCAACTTCTGCTTGTTATACTATCCAAATATATCCAAAATTTCACTACTTATCTCTTCCTTTATTGCTATCATCCTTTTCCAAGCCATCATCAGCGGTAGCTGGTTAACTACACTTATCATCTAGCTAGCTGGTTTCCCTGCCTCTAGCCCCATGATATAGGTTGCATTTTTAACTCTTACAAAGATCATCATGACTGCTGAAAATATTTTTCCTCATATTTTCCAAATTCATGTTATGTACTGCCTATGGTCAAATAAAACTGAATCAGTTTTTTGTTGTTTTTTTTTTTTATCATCTCTTTTCATAAAAGTCTTTATTCAGCAAGATTGTCTGAATAAAGCTAAGATTGAGTATTGAACATATAAGAGTCAATACCAAAATGAAGACTACCCAAAGGAGTTTTAGAAGGATGGGGAATGATTTGAACCTGTGACACACAAGAAGCCATTGACCAATGGGTTTGCTTAAACTAGAGGCAGGACTCATAGAAAATGTTAGCGGTTCTCTTATGAGCACAATAATGAAAGATAATCCATTTTATACCCTAAATACTCAAGCTAGATTATTTACCAATGAGTGCAGTTAGAATTTTTTTTTTTTTATATTGATCTATATTTCCTTCCTGACATGCAACTGCCAAAGATTGAGTGGAGATTGCCTCGATAGATAGTGGATTCATAAACACTGAAGACATTCAGTAGATAATGAATTCCCAACCACTGGAGAAATTCTCATACACAGAAATGGAAGAATGTTTCAGCTAAGATTTAAGTATTAATATTGGGTCAGACAACATACAGGTTCCTTTTTACTTTATTGTCGAACATTTTAATACTTACCCATGGTTACTGCAGAAGCAAGTCATGTATCTCACACATGCTTTCAAGAAGCTAACAGTCTGGAAGTTAGCTCAACAAAGACACTGTAATGCAACAAAAATTGTGATAATGTATTAGTTTTCTGTTGGTGCCATAGCAAATCACAGTATACTTAGCAACATAAGCAGAACGAATTTATTATCTTACAGCTCCATAGGTCAGAAGTCTGACAAAGATGTCACTAAGTTAAAAACAAGGTAATGACAGGGCTGCATTCCTTGCTGGAAGCTCTAGGGGAGAATGTGATAATACTAACAGAGTGAAAATGTGTCTCCTTTTTGCCTCACAGCAGTTATGTATGGAGCTTTAATAAAGCTAGCACTATGTTGTTTGTTTTCTAGACTACAATAAGAACTTTAATAAATTCTTAATATGTTTAATGACTAGGGACAAAATGATCAGCCAGCTATGATCTTTGTTCTCAATTGGCTTATATAGCAGAGAGAAATATAGATAAGTAAATGAAAACCATTACACGGTAGGGTAAGAACTCTACTTGAGTAAAATGCTAAGGGAATATAGATCAGGAAAAGATAACGAAGACTGGAATGTGTTTCGAAAGAAAAGAATATGAGGTAAAAAGACAGGACATGATATTCCAGATGAAAAGAGAAGGATCTATAAAGTGTAGATGGTGAAGGAGTTCGTTGTGTTTCTTCAACTGGAAATGAATGGCTAATGTAAAAACTGTACAATATGAGGAGGAGCATGTCAATCAATGCTGAGAAGTAGATTAAGGTTAAGATAGTGTTAGAGCTAAAGTTTAGATGTGTTATTTTACCAAACATATACAACTATTGAGTAATCATATTTGTCAACATCATGATTCTGCTAAAATAGAGCATGCTTTTCTTGTTGATTCCAATTCTGGCTTACCAAATTCACTTAACTAAATACTAACACTTATAAGATATAATTCACACACTGTGGTATAACTTAAAATATTATGTTCCTCTCCAGTCTATATGGAATTTATAGTTAAATCAGTAGACTTAATGCTTCAACTATACCATCTATTTATTCATTCACTCTTCAGATAGTTAAGGATGTCAAAATACTAAGAAACACTATCTTTCTCACTTCCTTTGAGGATATGTTATGCTAAATAACTTACTATAAAAGTAGGTGTGAGAAAATAAGCTCTGAGAAAAATGCATGTAAAATCCTTAGCACAAAACTTGGCTCATAGTGAACCAAGTTCTTTTTACAGCATAAAAGAAATTATAACAATTTGTTCATTTGTAGTCATAGAATAAAAATAAATAAATAAATACTAGAAATCTGACAAACATTGATTCAAATCGGAATACTAGATCAATCATTTATTTCTGTATGACCTTGGTCAAGTCTAGTATTCCTTTTAAGTCCCAATTTTCTCAGCTTTAAATGGGGATAATTATATTGATTTTATAGAATTGATTTGAGCTTTATAATTTAGATATATACATAATAAAATATATTCATTTAATTTTTTAAACTAGTCATTTAGCACATTTAAATTTATTTCCTCTTAATTTTTTTCAATTCAGTCATCAGCAGTATCAAACTTTATCATTTATATGGATGATAGGCAAGACTTTATAAGAGGTTATTACATTCTTTTCAGATGCTTGCTTTCATAATGATGGATTATCATTATATAGAAGTTAAAATGAATGATGGAAGAGAGTTGGCTCCCTGTGGGAGTTTACAAGAAACTGTAAGAATGTATATAGGACTGGCTCCATTCAATACTAACGATACATTAATACCTGTTAATGTATCTTTTTTTCTCATTTAATGGGCCATTTATTTTATATAGGTTTTCATTTACCCATTAAAGTGGTATGCACCATTAGCTTGGATTTCTAAATAGATAGCAACATAATAAGCTACCTGCAGACAGTCTCTGGAGTCCTCCCACTCATACCCAGAATTCAGCCAGCAGAATTTCATATTCTGTATGGGATCTTTTGATTATGCACAAGTGATATTGTATTTTGCCCAGTTCTAATAGTCTCTGTTGACAATTGTGATGAAAGAAACTCTTGATGAAAAGCATGCAAGAATAGTTTGTTCAATTAAGTGTTTCCCCTTTCCGACTTGGGCTTATTTGGCCATAAAATATTGGTAATCTTTGTATTTAAAATCATAAAATATTCCTTACAAGTTCCACTAAAGAATGATATTTATATAATAAATTTGTGAACCTTTTTTAAATAAGAAAAGTATTATGAGTCTATTTTGAGACTTTTGAAAATTACAGAAGTATATAAAAGCAAAATAGTGCTCATCCTTTTATCCACTATTAGTACCATGTATTATTAAATAATATATTTTACTTTTTAATATTTTTATATTATGGATATGTAGTGCCATAAGTTTGCAGTCACTTTGTTGTTGTTCAACAGAATAAATGATGCCGTGACAAAACCAAACCAACATACACAAACAGCAACACAACAGCAATCCATTTTTGGAAAGCATCATTCTATGGTCCCCTCTCCCATCAAAGAAAACCAGACCTGGACAGAAGTCAAGGTTGTAAAGGCACATTTTATTCAGGACTATTGCAATAGGGGAAAAGAGATCCCAATATAGACCCAGGTTCTCTTCCAAATACAATAAAGACAGTGTGGGTTATAGATAAGGAGCAGGGGGTTTCGGTGGATGCAAAGTTACTAAGAGGAAACGTAGAGCCTGTGGGATTCTTGCTAAACTGACTTAATAAGGTTCTTGCTAATACTGGATTTTACAAAGAAATGCACAGATGGGCCAAGAAGGTTCATGACTCTGACTGATGTTTGGTCAAACAAAGAATCTTTGTCACCCACAGAGATCAAAGTCAGAGTAAGGGGAAAAAACACATCTACAGTGTCACAATTGTTTATTGCTGCTACTGTTACCATTATTTTTGAGTGCTACATCTCAGTTACTATGTGTTAATGTACCTTATTGAAATATCTTGTTTTATTCTCCAACCAGCTATATATACTTAGGAGTATTACCTTTCCCATTTTACAGTAAGAAAACAGTGTGCTAAGTTGTTAAATAATTTGCCTAATGCCACAAAACTAGTAAGAGTAAGAACAGTTTTACTTTAGACTTCCTAGTCTTAACTACCACAATATCATGCCTACTATATTGGGTAGTTAAGCTCATTATAGAAAAGATGATCATCTATTTCTTAGATTTTCTTCTCAGATGAAACATTTCCTGACAAAGAGCAACCAAATATACTGACGTAGAGGGAATATAAGTTTGGGGCATGTTGAGTTAAGTTGTTATCTCTGGAATACTGTTCTTGTGACTGACTCATATTAGAGTATGGTTTGTTGGAAGACTGGAGTAAGAGTATGAAAAACAGAAGCCCAAGGGAGACAATGAGGGTAAAGGGCCGGGAAGGGCCCTTGGATATTTAGTTGTCATTTCTCGGAAACCTGTCTTGAACTCAGTGATTTCTCCCCTTTAAATTCGGTGAGAATTTTCATATATGTGGCCTGATTTAATTCCTACAACAAACCTTTAAAGAAAGTATCATGCTCCTCAAATCACTATAAGAAAGTTCATCTTCTTTTATAAGAAAGTTATATCACATTGTCTGTAGTCACAATAAGGAAACTTTCATTCACCCAGGAATTATTTAGCACCAACCAAGTGCTGGGCATTGTGTTGAAATGCTGAAGGAGTTTCTTGAGAATTGAGAACACACAGTCTTCTTAGAGTCGTGGGAACATCATTCAAATTATTTCATAATTATCTCAGTTATGCTCCTGTTTCATAGAACTATTTATAGCAATCACCATTTTAGTTAGATTGTGGTGTGATGCCATTATTTTTCCCAGGGACTTTATACAGGGTGAATACTTCTGAGGTCTAGAAGAAAAAACTGATGGCACTAGCTGAGCATTACATTAAAATTCTTTCAGAGATGATCTTCTTTTGGAGGTTTGACTTGGGAGCTGTTAGAAATACATACATAATACATTTAAATTGCAACTACCACATCAAACTGTGGATTTTCCCTTTAGGCTTTGTATGGTCCCAGTTGTGTAGCCTGGCAGCCATAGTAACCGAGTCAATACCGAGAATTTTTCATATGTAAATGACTCATATTAATAATAATGGCTGAATGCAAATCACAGACTTCATGGAACTATAACCTTTTAAGTTCAAGGTCATACAGGTCTTTAGGTCTGAATTTCTTCATTTTAAAATTGGAGTTAAGGGTCAGCTAAATGATATATCTAAAAACTTCTAGACAATCAGTGTAAACATTGAATGTATTGTCACTTTCTTCATCTCTCTAGTCATTTTATCTCCTCCTACTAGATCTGGTCTTTGTCCTGAGTTCTTGGGAGGAAAATTCTAAATGCTTGTACTTTTCATGGTGGAAGGAATATCTTTATTATTCATGGTGGACCTCTGGGCCCACGCTTGAGTTTATGCTATCAGAGTAACTCATAGTGAACCCTTAGACAGGTGGACCCCTAGAAAGTCAGAGTAAGGGTTGGCCATGTAGGAAAGCTCGATCATGTGACTAGAGGGTAGGATTTTTGAGCCAAGCGATATCAGCCCAACTGCCCAGCTTCTGTGCAGGAGAGGAGGGTTGGAGATTGAGTTCAGCCACATGACCAATGATTCAATGAATCATGCCTCTGTAATGAAAAACCAATAAAAACTCTGGACGTCTGAAGCTTGGGTGAACTTCCTGGTTGATGAACACACCAATGTTCTTGGAAGTTGACATGTCCAGTTTTCACAGGGAGAGAAGAACATGGTAGCTCCAAGTTAAGACCCTCTTAGACCTCTCACTGTGCTTATCTCTTTTTGGCCAATCCTGGTCTGTATCCTTTGTTGTGAAACCATAATCATAAATAGAGAACACTTCTTGTGTTTTTGAGTAATTATAGTGAATTGTCAAACACCAGGGGTAGTAGGAATCCCTGTAGTTATAGCCAACGAGTCAGAAGTGTGAGTGGCCTGGAAACACCAAAACTTGCAGCTGGTGTCTGATGTGAGGGCTGTCTTACTGGGAATTGTACTTTTAACATGCAGAGTCTACCTTAACTCTGGGTACTTAGGGCTAAAATTGCACTGCAACATAGCAGATACCTAACTGTTGGTCTCTGCCCATTTATGCACACATCCCTGTGCTATTTTTGTGTGTCTATTCTGAGCTTATGTGTGCTTTTGCTTTTAAGTGCCAGCATCTGAGACTTCCTTTGGAAGATGGTCTTAAGGCTAATAGAGCCAACTTGGCCAATGTTATGGATTGAATTGTGATCCCCTCAATTTTTATGTTGAAGCTCTAACCCCCAGGGCCTCAGAATGTGACTGTGTTTGGGGATAGGGTCTTTAAAGAGATGATTATGTTAAAATGGGGCCATTTGGTGGGCCCTAATTCTCTTTGAGTGGTGTCCTTATAAGAAGAGGAAGTTTGGACACATAAGGTGTCACCAGGGATGCTCACACACAAAGTCCATGTGAAAATATAGCAAGGAGGCAGTCACATGAAACCAAAGCGAGAAGCCTCAATTGAAATCAAACCTGCCAACACCTTAATCTTGGACTTTAGCCTCCAGATCTGTGAGAAAATCAATTTCTGTTGTTTAAGCCCCCCAGTCTATGGTATTTTGCTGTGGCAGCCCTGACAAACTAACTTAATCACATGTGCAGAAAAATAGGAAATGCTTAATAAATATGTACTTGTGGTTGACCCCCTAATGGCTGACTAGCACTGCAGAAGAGAAGCCCAGTTTTTTTTGCCTTGAGACTGTACAAACTCTGGGTCATAATTTGTGCCTCATACTTCCCTGCAGATTCGTCCTGAACATGGAACTTTGCCTGAAATTGTACCTCGGTTCAACTTCTTTTCTCCACTCTACTTCTGCTTTCTCCCGGGAATGTTTTGTTAATAATTCAATTAAATGTGAATTCTAGTTTCACGATCTAACTTTGGGGTACTCCATGGTAAGAGAGGATAATTATTCTGTTTCTCTTCATGTGGGTTTACCGTAGGCTGGCCGGTCCCTTGATCCATGTTTACCGCCCCTCCCTCTCGAGGTAATCACACTGTATAACTCTTACTTTCTAAGTTTATTAACCTCTTCTTTGAGCCATCCTCCTTGCCTTCGGAGTGGTAGCATCTTTATTGATACAAGTTCCAGAGTGTAGCTCTATTCTATATGGTTTTCCTACACTAAGCTCACAGTATGTCAGTAGAAAAATGGGAAAATGACATAATAAGAAAATCTTATAATCATTGTGATCACAAGTCTTACTCTTTTTTTTCTTTGCTGTGTTTATATGTTAGTTAAGAGAAGCACAGTAATAAAGTAGATGAGTATATGGATTCCAGAGCTTTGCCATGTAACAGGTAAATGATCAAGGGCACGTTCAAGATACTTTAGCACTCTGTATATCAATATCTTAATCTATGAAATAGGGATAATAATATTATCGATTTCATAGTTTTTATTTCTTAACTTGAGTTAACATAGCCAAAACAGTCACATGGTAAATGCTCAATAAACACAATTTCTTCTATTATTATTGTCTACTAAATATACTACTTTTAGAGTATTAAAGTAATTTTAGTACTTTAGTAGAGTATTTTAGAGTATTGGAGTATTTGTAGAGAGTATCCTTGAAAGTAGAATTAAGAAAAACCTTTTCTTCCTTCTATATTTCTTTCTCTTTCCAGAGCAAAGAGTACTCTAACGATTCATCCAGTAGATGCTTGCATTTATTCGACACATATCTGTATGTAAGACATTGATCTAGGCACCAGAAATATACCAGTATACCTGACAGACAAAGCCTAGGGTAATCATGATACCTGCGACACAAGTAAGCATGGAAAGGTTGTAAGACCACCACTTTTCCATTTGGAAAAGTGATGGGTTGGGAATCGTGGATTCTCTTTATATGGGAAGTCAGCAAAGACCTCCAGGAATAGGTGGCATTTGAGAAATGCCTTGGCATATACGAAAAAACCAGTCATGAAAAGAGATAGGCCAAAAGACTTTTAAAGTACAGAAAACAACAATTGCAGTGGTCCTGGCATAGGAGAGAATTTGTTTTGTCAGTTTAAAAAAAGAAAGTAATGAAATGATGAGAAAGCAGTAAACCTTCAGAGTTCCCTGACCTACATAGGAGTGCTCTCTTGAGATATTCCCTGTATACAAATAAAGCAATTCACTTCACATTAAAACAACAGCAAACAAAAGTTATCCTACTATTAAAATGTTTGAAATTTTCCCCTAATGCTCTCTCCGTAAACTGAGCAGATTACTGAGAGAGCTATCCATATGACCTGCAAAACAGATCCACTTATACGTACCTAGAATTTCAGATATTTTAACATATTCGTTTAGAATAATGCTGAGTTCCCAGGAAGACCAGAGGTGCACAAAGAAGCCAAATGAAAAAGTAAAGTGTCAGATATCTGCTCACATTTGCCTTAAAATAACTCTGAGACAGTAACTCTTGAAATATATAGCAGCTCATTCAGTCCACATTCCTTCTCAGATCCGTGTTCTTCTCTAGTTTTGTACGGATGAATGTAAAATTTCCCAGATAAAATTTGGCTCTGAGCATCTAAATGTTCATCAAAGATAACATTGAAAAATTCAATTATCCCCCTCCCCTTTTTTTCCCCAAAAGGAAGAAAACCTTGACATAATCAGTAGAGCTATTTTTAAATTGCAGGAGGGCAGGGATGAAGGTACAAATTAATGAGCTGATGTCATATTAATGTAGTCTTTTTGATCTTGTAATCATGAGCTCTTTACAAATCATGTTTGGTTTCAAGACTGTGATTCGAGACTCCTGGTTGCAGACATATAATTTAAATACCATTAAAGAAAGCTCCAGATGTTTCAGGGGAAACATTTTTTATGTTTAAGAATGAAGGCACCAAAGACAATCTTGTCTAAGAGGCTTTGTGCCCATGGACAACTTGCTTTTTCTCTCAAGGCCCGAGACACTCTATTAGGATTGGTTGATTTCCAGGACTCTTTCAGTTTTGATATTATATGAAAATTGTCCATGATTGACAAATCTAAGAAAATAAAAGTCTCAGAATAAGGTTATGTTATAGACATAATAGTATTATTAAAAAAAAAAAAATTAGAAAGTCCAGGTTTTGGGAAGGGAGGTGGTGGCATCTTGTCATTCTACTTTAAGATTCTTGTTGCCTACATGCCAATGTGCCCACAGAATCCAAACTTCTATATGTAGGTCACACCACTTTGTGATGAAGGTGGATTTGAAGCAGGACCTTTATTAGTTCTGTGACAACTCTTTCTAAATCTTCAGTATCCCTTGAGTAGATAGGAAAGCTTTTACAACAGAACATTTTTGCTAAATGTGGTGGTGGGGGTGGGGGGAGGTGAAACAAGGAAAGAAAAATAATCCAACAACAAAAAACTTGACATTTAAAAGTGATTTGAAAACAAAACAAAAATCAGAATTTTAAAAAAGCCAGATCAAAATGACTGTGCAGTCAGAAACGATTCCTAAGAGGAAAGTGAAATAGTTTTTCAAAAATGAATGTTTTTGTTCTTCTCTGAATATTCTTCATTAGGTAGCTGGTATTTATTTATTGAATGTCAGGAATTTTAGCTTAAATGCTAGAACAATTGGATGGAACATGTAGTGTAATTTCTTCAAGGACCTCTCAAGGAATTGTTCCTCCTTTGTGGTTTGAACACTTTCAGTGGTGCTTTTTTTTGACAGATGTGTGGTTATGAATATTTATAATATTGTCAAACATGAAAAGTAAAATGTTTTGTTCCAGTTCCAGAATGAAATGTATATGATGCTTTGGGAAGAAATAGGGAGAAATGGTAAACAATTATTTATCTTTGAAACTGAATCTGTAGTATGAATTGTTTTTGACATATAAAGTACTAACATTGAATGTTTTCAGAGTGAATAGGTTTGATAATTTCTTTTTTGACTTATACCACTTTAATTATTCTTGATAAAAGTCATCTCCAGTAATGGAATCCATTGTTTCACAATTAATTCCATTAAAATTTTTAGATGTTCTTTTCTCAATTAAAAAGAGAATTCTTGAATGTCTAAAAAGCTTGAACAGACCATGAGTAGCTGAATACAAAATATAATACATTAGGCAGGATCTTAAACCAGATCATATTACCTACATCTTTCAAATTTTGATGCCGTCTTTCACATACACTTTCATAGTTTTATTGAGCAAGAGGCCATATAATTTTCAATGGCCTCAGTTATAAACCCATTAGAGAAACAGCAACACATAATATTTGTTATAATCTAATCAAGTACATATAGCATATGGTTATAGGCACATGCTCATTTTATAGGGGGCAATATTTTTGCCTCAGGTTCTGATTTCCTGGGAATAGAGGCTGGGTTGTAAGCAATGCTTTTAAAGGAAATATAATTCTATATCAGGAAGCAGGAAGAAGGCTAATGATGAAAGGACGAAAAGCCAGCACAATTTCATATTTGCAGATCTGGTCCACTATGTATGCCTGATTACAGGAGCTCATGGATTGGTCTGCTAGAAGGGAGGAAGAATGGAGGAATGAGTCTACTGGCATTGATCTTCCATCTGTCAGCGATTTAACCACAGGGCATTAATTCCTATCCCTGCTTCTGAGTTTTAGATGTGTGGGAGTAAAGGGTTCCCCTGTTTCCCAAACATCAGTATCAACAAAGGAAGCATTGGGATGGTGGTGACAGGCACATGAGTCCAGCATGCAGGTTGCATTTATATGAATTCAGTTGGAGCCCACCTAGAATGGACTCTAAAGGCAATAACCAGAACAAGAAACAGGTTGATGTTGAGTGAATGAGTTATTTGATTACATGCAGTAAATTGTGGCATTTTAAAATCCATGTAAGAAGAAAGGTGCGTGGTGCCTATTTTATGTCTAAATCTGTTTTCTCTAAACTGTTCAAATATAGCGATCCTTTCTCAACTGTGCATTTCTAGATCACATTCATAAACTGTTATATAATCCTTCAATATATAGTAGTCTGGAGTAAGCATGCGTAAGCAATTGCAAGTTAAAATTTATGTGTTCTTGCGATAGCCAAGCTTTCTCACTAATACCACATATGAGGTCATGAACTTTTGGGTCTCTCTTCCATCCTCAATCTTTTGCCTATTGTTCTCCATGACATCAGTCTTACTCATAATTAATTTCACAACAATCGTGTGTATGTGTATTAGTGCCATATAATTATTCAGTTCTTAAACGTCACCACTGAATAGTGTGTCCCACTCAGTAATCATGAGGTATTATTTCCAATTTAATATCTGTCAAATAACTTTTGTTAGTTGATTAATTTAATGTATAACTCTTTAAGGTGATATGTAAGTATATGCACTATAAAAATTAAAATAGCATCAAAAGTAAAGCTAGTGGATTGGGAGGAAGGAAATTAGAGTCAGAAAATATGAAGGCACAAGAAAATTAACATGCAAAATTCATGTCTTCTCTTTTTTCTCTTTCTCTTTTTTGGACTCTATCATCTTTTTTCTCTTAGATGAAGATGAGTTATACTCCTTATCATAAGTAACTACAGTTTTAATGTACTTTGATAATAAATATAAAAGGTTTCATTACTAAATATGTAATTAAATAATTTATGGCCAAAACACAACTTGTGAATAATCTCAGGTTTTTATGCAATTAGCCCTGAATCGTATGATATAAAACTGTCATAGAAAGAACTCTGATTCAAAATATGCAATTTAAAACTTAAAGTCCTGACATCATCATGTTACCACGTAGTTGAAATTGTTAGCTAAGCTAAGGCAAAGAAGAATATTGACATGAATTTATGTGAATGAATCCTAAAGAAACTATTAAAGTCAGTCATTATATGAATTTCAGTAGTGAAGATTGGTTACCTAGCCGGGAATCTTTTCACCAGTCTGGGATAGGTGAAGAATCGTCATAACGTTGTTTGTTGATATCAACGATTTTACCATGGACAGAATTATTTTCTTTAAAATAAATGTTGATGGGAAATAGATAGGGAAAAGGGAGGAAACCTGCTCACCTCTGGAATGATAATCAAAAGAACCGCAGCGTTTTCAATTGGTCTTAGCGTCTTGGAAAGAAGATTCTTCATGACTGAGACCCAGGCCGGCAGGGCCTACTGCACATGTGCCTGATACCTTTGGTGGCATCCCTACATTGTTGGAACAATATCTCACATCTTTGAATAGCATTTGGTCCTAGTCGTCCTATACTATACACTTTGACTTTTATTAAAGTTTTGACGTAGTTGGAATCTACATTTTCCTTATGTTACTTAGAACCGAATACAAATACATCCTCCTATTTTTTATTTTTTTACTCTTCTAGTACTTTTATGTTGTTTTAAAAAATAGAAATAGAAGCACTGATGGAGTTCAGAACATACCACCTCAAAATATGGCACCGTGGTTTATCTAATATTTTAAGCTGAAGGAGTTTGAGAAAACTGCAGAAGTGAGGTCACTTTGACCTTCCAACCCTTGTTCCCTGAGGCAGGTCATAAAACCCTCTTGTGAGAGATACCCTTTCTGTACCAAGGGAAAGAGCATCCTTGTCTCCCATGGCAAAGGGATGCCCAGAAGAGTCCCAGCTAACCGGCCTTGTTAAGTTTCTCCCAGTTTACTGTACTTACCTCATACTTTTTAACCTATTTTACTCCTCCAGGATGACCCAATCTAAAATTATTCATTTAACTGTTTCTTTGAGTCTCCATTTCCTTTCAAAGCCTCTCAGTGTCATATAAAACTTAAATTTGTATGCTTTTCCCTTGTTAATCTGTCCTTGTCAGTTTAATTTTCATACCTAGCCAGGGACCCTAAGAGAGTCAGGGGAGACCTTTTCCTCCCCTACAGCATCAGTAAAACAACATTTTTGTGAAACCAGTGTCTGGTTGTATAAAAAGATTTTATGGTCTGATGTCAATTTTCTGACGATCACGCATAAACCTTAATATAATGTCTACCAGTCACAGTCACCCTGAAGCCAGAAGTTTTAGAATGACTTTCAATATTGCTATTATAGTACAAAGTGTAGCCTGGAAATCTTACATTTACCTTTCATAGGTAGAAGTCTGAAGTTTGTGAAACTTCTAAGTCTGACTCGCTCTAGCTTCTAAATCCTCAAATATCTGTCTTTTATTCCTACACAGTCTCACCACTTACCCCCTACTAAGATGTGAGAAGAGGAATTGTACATTTCTTTTGACCAAAAAAAACTAAACTATATTTTTTGGAGCAATCTTTCTTTTAAAAATTGATACCTCATTTAACTCAGAATATATAATTCTCCTATCCTTAATTTAAAAATATATTTCCTCTAACTTCAAATATTTTTTTCTCTTTTCCCCCAAATTCCAAAAATTAAAATTTCATAACTTTAATGCAAATGCTAAAAAATGAAGATAGTCTACTCAACTTCTTTTTGAAATTAAAAATGTCTTCATTTTTAAGTTATTATTCTATCAAAGATCTAGAGTCAAAGAAATATTTGTTAAGGGTTGTAAACTCGCAATGACAAATTTTTGTATACACCAATGGAATGTTATTACATATTGTGGGGAGATTGATATGCAAAGAAGATTCATTCTTTAAATGTTCTTTCCTCTTTCTAAATGAATAATAATATATTTTGAATACTTCAGGGAAATTACGGTTACTTCTTTAAATTGATAAGCAAACACCGTAACAAAATATATTTTCATAATTCATTTTGTGGGGGACATTGGGGAAAAGAAAGACCGAAGAGGAGGAGGAAGGGGGGAGACCGAAAGGAGGGGAAGGAGAAGGGACCCTTCTCTTCCTAGCCAGAAATATTCCTAATCTTTTAAGAAAGGGTGACAGTTAAGAAAGCACTAATTTTTACAGTTGCCCCTTTCAGTTAGATATGGGGCAACCTGTTTTTTTTCATAACAGAAGGCAAATTTTAGATCTCTAGAAGGGGAAAATCAGTGAAAACCCTCTGTGAGTTTTTGCCTATGCAGATAATCCAGAGTGTTCTATAGAAATTAAGATTCTGAATTGTATTAGAATTAAGGCCACATAATACATCTTGCATTTGAATTTTAAATCTGCACATGGTTGCCTGCATTTATTACTAAGCTTTAGCTTATAGAAGAGCAGATGGTTCCCCGTGCTCCAGATCAAATACTGTCAACTACTTATTTGATCATGTGCATTGGGTTTTTGATTCAAATAATTGAGCTGTTGCAGTCAGTGCTTCTGAAATCTGACCTGCTTCTTGCAGCTCTTCCAATGGAAGAGACCGTATTTGGCTTTTGACTAAGGCCTGTTTACACCAACTCTTTGAATACAGTCAATCCATGAATGAAAATGCTCCTTTAGAATATAGAGTCCTCCGTCTTGTTTCAAATAGTCAAGTAGATAAAGTGTGCTTGATTTAATAACCATTATACACAAAGAAAGAAAAATGGATTAATTGGTTTTCTTGTTTCCTTCCCTGGTAGATTATTTGCAGAAAAATGGCCCAATCAGTCTGCTTCCTGAATTTACTTCCTTTTGCTCTGTGATTTTTAAGCTTCTTCTCTCAAGAGATGGAGCATATTTCCTCACTCTCTGGACCTAATCTAGTCTCCTTACTTGTTCTGGTCAGTAGAATACAGTGTTAGGGACATCGTGACCATTTTGAGCCCAGGAGATTATCTCAATCAAGATCAGTAAAGCCACCTACCCGATCCACAGGTGACCACGAACATTTGTGGGAAACTTACATAAGAACTGCACAGCTGAGCACAGTCTACAAAAATTGACATTCTACAAAAATGAAAGCTAAATAAATTGTTGTTTTAAGCCATTGATCTTTGATGCTGTTGGTTACATAATGACAGTTAACTGATCTGATCTCTATTTTATTTTCCACTGAGCATTGTTTTTTCATATGGCTTAGCAGTTCACATATGGGTTTAAAAACTAGCGAATCTTTACTGTTTATTTAACTTGACAACTTTCCTTAACCTTTGTGTGTCTCCACTTATACATTTAGACAACAGGTATCTGAGTTTCTACTATATGCCAGTCTCTGTGCAAGACACTTTGGATAAAGTGGTGAGCAAGGAAAACACACATGTCATTCATGATACTTTCCTTCTAGAAAGTCAATAATATCCATTGCTCAGAGGAATCACTTTGGTGATTAATGTTGAACACCTGGGTGCATGAATGCAGTTGCACCAAGTCCTACCACTCCCCAATACCCAATCCCCAATGTGGAAAAGACACGTTTCTTAAGGAATGATCTCTGATACAACTTTAGAACAAACTGTTACTTAGCTGAAATGAATAGAGTCAGACTGAGTGAGACTGAGGTCATGACTCTATTATATTCATCTATTACCTATGATTGCTATTCCATTAAACAGATACAATACTTCTCAAATTATTTATTAATATAATTTATGCCTCTTGTCCTCTATTTATTTGTCTTAACATTGTATAAGGATTCTGAATCTCTGCAGTCACTATCAGCTCTAATTAATATTCTAAGAAACTGAATCAAAAGTAATAAATTTGGTTAAGTTGTTTTTGATTTTTTTTTCTAAGATGCCTAAATACATGTGGCATGGACACCTTTTTTCTGGAACTGTAGTTGCAGTTATGAGGACTGTTACTAAGCCAATCCCCACATGAATTTCACAGATTGCTTAGTTGAACTGAGAATATGATCAGAACATCCAGGAACCTCAGATCATTAGTCATTTCATGGGGGGAAACAGATGGCTTCCCTAGTAGAGGGATCTTCACCTCCTACAGAATTTGGACACCATTACGGAACTAGGCCTAATTGTTCAGAGAAGAAATTTTGAGTTACTTTCCACCTGAATTTGTAATTCTCCATTCTCTCATAATGCATGTAAGTATACATGATATATGAAATTTACTCTATTAAGACAAAGGATTTCCAAAAAGAGAAGGACCATCACATTCATCCAAGCCAGGCATCCTATGTATCTAGTAAGAGTGCAGTGGTATAAAGAGTGACTGAAGGTTCTCTGTTCTTTGGCAATTTTCTAAAAAAAAAAAGTGTGTATTTTATATACACATACCCTATAAACCAATTTTTTAAATCCTTGGCACTATTGACATTTGGGACTGAATAATTTATTCACTGTGAGGAGCTGTTGTGCGCATTGTAGGGTGATTTACAGCACCCCTGGTCTCCACACACTATATGCCAGTAACACCCCATCTACCAAGTAGGGCAATCAAAAATGTCCCCAGACATTGCCAAATGTTCACTAGTTGCCCTTGTTTAAGAATAATTGATATGCAACTTTCTGAGTATTAGAAGGGGAAAGACAACACATTTATATTCAGCATGACCAAGTGGAGGAGGGTCATAAAAGAAATGGAGTCCAACTTCATTTTCTATACATTAGCACAGATTTACTATCTATTCAACCATTCACTTATCCGTTTCTGTATGTGAGACACAGCTAGATAGAGAGGTACAAAATTCTGGTCATATTTTTTTCCTATAAGAACAACATCTCCTAAAAACATATCATCAAATATAATTTCATCTGGTATTGCAGTACACTGCCACCAATAAAAATGACACAGAAAATAATAAGTATTGGATTTTTAAATGTGAAGTTGGGGTCTTACAATGGTCTAGAAAATAGAATAAGGAAACTGATTGTTTAGGTTTCAGTCTTTGCTTTTATCACTGTACTAGTGTGTGATTTTGGAAAATTCATGCCACTTGTGTTAGTTTGTTAGAGTTGCCATAACAAAGTCTTGCATACTGGGTGGGTCAAACTATGGGAATTTATTTTTCTGCATTCTGGAGGTTAGAAGTCTGATATCAAGGTGTCAGATTGGTAGAGCTTTCTTCTGAGGCCTCTGTCCTTGGCTTATGGTTGGCTGTCTTCTCTCTGTGTCTTCACATTGTCTTCCCTTTGTCCCCGGATCCTAATTTTCTTTTCTTATAAGGACACCAGTCATATTTGATTAGAACCCACCCAGCAACTTCATTTTAACTTAATTAAACTCTTCCAAGACCCTATCTCCAAATATAGTCACATTCTAAAGTACTGGAGTTTAGGGATTTCAGCATATGAATTTTGGGGGAACACAACATCATCTCTCTGTCTCTATTTTCTTACCTATAACATGGAATGGCAAAATACATATTTTATAGTTGATTGCTGTGCAAATTAAATGAAGAGCAATAGATATCTTTAATTTGCAGAGTAATTATATACATAATATATATACACAGCATAGTGTCTAAAACATAACAAGTCTACAACAAAATTAAACTATTTTAATAATTATATTATTTTGTTCTGACTAAATAAAACATATTAAGGAGAAGGAACATTTGGGTAGAGCTGGAAGACCAGGTGCAGATAAGCCAGCATGCAATTCAAGGAAGAAGACACTACAGAAAATGTACAAAGGCACAGAAGTTTATCTTGAAAGTGAACAGTATTTGCTGGATTCTAATATTTACAATTTTTTTCCATTATTATTTAGAAAAAATGTTTAAAGTTATTTCTTAAACTCGATATGCTCCATTAACTTATTTTTTTTTCAATTTTCCTCACTTTCAATCTGTTGTTAAACCATTTTCTACTATCATTAGCCAAATGACTCAGGAGTTAAATTGGTTGCATTTCACCTGGAATGAGAATGTGGTAGCAGTGAAAGTGTAGGTGGACAGAAGTCTAATTGATCAGGATATTTTTGTTCTTCATAATGCATAAAATGATTTTCTTTAGTAGCCTAAATGACTGTGAAAGTGCAGGGGTAAATAGTGGAACTAAGGAAGGCAGGATAAAGAGTTGGACTTGAGAAGACAAGGATGAGCTTGGCATAAGACAGGCTGGGTTGGTGAATTAGACATATACAGAATACTATGGGCTGTTGGCCTTAGTCCCTCATTCCACTCTATGGAAACAGGAAGAATGTAGCTGTTGAAAATATACTGGAAGTGTGATGCTCCTTCTTGTTCCTGACCTCTTTTTTGACTGCCAATAAAATGGTACAGAAGAACACATATAAAAAAGACTTGTTTAAGTAGCTGATATCAAATGAACCTGAAGCTTTATAGTTCCAATACTGTATATAAGTTTCATATGTATGAAGTCTCATTTATATATATGTGCATGCATCTATATGTGTATATTCTCATGTTTTATCCAAAATAATACTGCCTAAGTTGAAAATATGTAAATCAATGTCTAGAATAGATATCAGAAGGAAATTTTATGTTATGTTTATACATTAATAATTTGTGACTAATTATTATAAAGTAAAATATTTTAAGGGATTATCAGTCAAATTTAAATTTGACTTCTCAAAACTCATAAGGACACAGAAATTATTTTCTCTAGTAGACTAAAACCCTCTTGAAGTCAAGGCTTCTTCATAAGTCTTTTTTATTGTCCCCACAACTTCAATACTTTTCAAGGTTTGTTGATGCTGGTTAAGTCGATGTAATTCTTCAGTCTTGCTCTACCTACTATTGAATGTCAGTCACAGCTCTTCAAATACTCATATTACTTAATCTCCCTGATTCTTAAGTCGTCTTTCCTTTTATAAAATGATGATAATATTTGGTCTCAAAGTTTGGTTATGAGGATTAAATTAAATAATAAATGCACAAAGAACATTTAGTAAAATATTAGTTTCCTAGTAGGTGCACGATACATGTTTCTCCCTATCGCCTTTACCCTCGTTGAACAAACAGGTATATAAATCAACGTCTAATGACACGTAGGAAGGGAAAAAATTTCGTTTTCACATAAGCAAGTTTCTGATAATTTATTGTAACGTAGGGACAATTTTTTATAGGAACACATTTCAAATTAGAATTTGACTTCATATAGCCTGGGAACACTAAACACATCATAAACCACAAAAACAAATATTTACAAAGACAGATGCACAAGAGCATTTCTATTACCACTGCATTTCCCCAGGCAACTCACCTGACCTGGAAAGGTTTCTATGTTTCTAAAATGAAACAAAACATGTGAATTTCCTCCTGAAGGTATCAGAGAAAAAACATTTCCAAAATGCCTTACTGTAAGACATAGAACCTAGTCGTTTGGTGCTTTCAGGATATGGGTCGTATTGTGATGAGACCCATTTAGCAGACACACAGACTTACTGCTCACTTAGGTAGAGAACTCAGAACCATTTCCTAGAGTGAGGCCTAGGAACTAAATGGAACAAACTGATTCTTGCTTCATTGTGCTTTTGCATTTCTATTTTCTCATCTTTTCCATCTAGGTTTTTTTCATTCATTAATTAAGCATCTGATTGTTGTAGTGAATATTTCTATAACAATGAACTAAAATTGACTTTGTTATACTTACCTGTCATGATTTCTACTCTACTTTCACACACATATACCTCTATGTTCATGACACACATTCTTCCTCTTCACTACAGTTCTTCATGTCTGTCTCAGATAGTAGCTAACAAGTTCTGCTAGATTTGGGGAATAGTCTCATATTACTTTTTGGCCATTTTGTCCTTATGATGTCTAATATGTAGCAATCGAATATCTAAACAGTGTTAATTTTATTGCACATATTCTTATTGAAACCACACAATAACCAAAAAAGGTAGTTATTATTAGAGTTGTAGAGCAGGGAAAATTAGGCTTAAGGAAGCCAAGTAACCTACCCAAATTCACAAAGTTGATAAGAGACAATGTGCCTGACTTCACTGTCTCCACTCTTTCCACTCATTCCTAGCTCAAAGAAAGAAAGAAAAAGAGCGAAGCAAAAACTGGTAGATAGAGCATATAACTAAATTCAGAAACTGAAGCTTTGCTGGCTGATAATTCTGGGTTTCATTAAGAATGATGAGGAAGAAGTGCCTTTAAATTCCCATCAAGCTTAAAATCCATATGTACAGCTGCATAGCAACAGCAATCTTCATTTTAATTTACTTTTATTTAGGTCCATCTCAAAGGATTTTGACATGAAAATATATTCTCTAAAATTAAGCTGAGACAGAGTATTGAAATATAAATGAAGACACATTGGAAAAGAAATGGAAGCGCAAAATTGATTTGTGCAGTTCATTCTTTGGGTTCCCTTCATTAATTGTTCTGTCTACTCTTGTTTTTCATGGTATACCCCATATAGAAAGCTTTTCAGAATGTGCCTGACATAGATGGTACTTTTAGGACAGACCTATTCAATTCATAATAATGTGTTTCTAAATCAAACTGAGGGGAAGAGAATTGTGGAGGGATGAGCGAGTCTAATGAAGGTACTCTCAGCCTGATGGGAGAACTGGTTCGAGTTAAAAACCAGGTGCATTCAGCGTGAGGACAATGAATCGATGTGAAAGAGACAGGTATTTTTCCTATGATCTTAAACACAGTATCGTGTGTGAGTAACCTGGTCCAGTACAGGCATGAGAAGCCGTAATCGAAAAGAGAACCTGGAAAATGCAAACTGAGTACCAGTGAAAAATGTAAGCCTGGAATGAGGGAGATGTCAACAAGGGTGGACTGATAAATTCTGTGGAAACAGCAAGTATAATGGTGCTCTTTCGAGTTTACTTTTCTTTGGGGCATGCAATTGAGATCCTTTCAGCATTGTCGACAGTATATTTATGATCCTGCCAATGTCTTCCTCTCCAGACTCAATTCAACACAGTCCTCCTTACACTTCATACTGCAGCAAAATAGATCTGTGTAGACTTTCCCAAATTTAGTTTTATCTGATTTTGTGATTTTTGCATATGCTGCTTTCTTTGCCTCAAATCCATGATTCCTACCTACCCTGTCTCTGTCTCGTAGTGTCAATCAAAATTTTCCTCTACTGTGAAACATTCCTTGGATTCATCCAGGCAGATATAGAGACTTCTATTTTGTGCTGCTGGGACACCTTTTATTAATTTACCATACAGCAGATATGGTATTAGACAGTATCTAACTATATCGTAGGACTGTGTTTGGTCTAAGGCTGCCACGTTTCTACCATAGGAAGTTATCACACTCTCTTGAAATAAACTTTACCTGTTGTCCACCTCCTCAGATTACGGTTTAGTGTCAGGCAATACTATGTTTCAACACTCTCTTTCTTGTTCCTGTGACAGATATCACTATTCTCTCTCTCCATGTTTTGATTGAGACATGGTTTCTGAATCCTTCACAATTTATTATTCAAATCAGGATTATCAATCCATTATAAATAGCCTACCAGTTAAGGCTTAAACTATAACTTTCAGTATTAACATATTGAATATTTACTCTGTGTTTATGTTACTACATGTTAAACTATTTGCTACACCTAGCCTAGAAAAATGCCAATCAACTTTGTGTTGATTGATTAAACTGGGTGGTTGATTAAATTATTGTTTAACCAATGTTAAATCAGTATATGCTTCCTGAAGTTCTTTTAAATTTCTCTTTTTTACTGTTTGTCCCCCAAGCACATTAATTCTTAAATAATAGTGTCTTAAAGGTACTCTCCATCATCTGCAAAATGGAAAGTTGTAAAGATTTGTAGACATAAGTTGTTTTCCAGGTTATGTAGAATCTTTATTCTAAAGACCAGTAGGAAAACCATGGAGTTTCCAGAAAAATCAGCAGGAAAGGGGATAACTGGGGATATGGTCAACTGACAGATTGTCTTCTTTTTATGAAGACTATGTATATGCCATTTAAAAGTTTAGTATATTCCTAGAAAGTAATCAAAATTCTTGTCCTCCGTTTCTAAATAGATGTTCTGCTTAGCCACCTTAAGACAACATTTCTGAATCTGTATATTTTAGAGTATATATGTAAGGCTTGTATATATGACGTATAAAATGTGCTCCTCTATTTGTGGCTAGTCTTTATTGTCCCCATGGTTTTTCTTATTTTCATTAGATCACATGTTTTTTCTTATTTTCACCATGGAGGTGAATTTAACCATGACTCCATGTCTGTCCTATTTTATGGTGGCTAACAACCACCAAATAGCTTAGGAATTCATGTATGCTAAAATAATGACCACCAATGACCAGCCCTTCAGAGAGCTGATTTTGAGTATAATTTAGGTCCATTGCTTCTACTAATCAGTGAACCAATGATTTCTGTAATTACCTCTGGTGTTTTAAAGCAAGGAAAAACAATTACATTCACTATAGATGAGGTATAAAATCTCCTGGAGGCTGTATCTTGCACAAAGTGGAGAATTATATATTCTTTTTTCTTAAAAAAAGAATAGATACGTTTTTAAAATTTGGATTAATAAGATTGCCTATCTCTACTGAGGAAAATCACTGGATAATTATTCAGCCTGTTATTCCAAATAGCTTCTATTTTTAACTGAAATTCACACATAATTATTTTATAAAGAAGATATAATGTGGAGACATATATAAATTGCTAAAACTCTGAACTATGTATTGAATTTCATATGTACTTGAGGGAAGTGTGAATATGTCCTTTAGGAAATAAAATGTATAGATTTTAACTTATAGCCCATTTCCACTGACATGTTCTCTGAAACTAATTGTGTAGTAGTTAGAAGGTACATTTTGTTGTCAGGAGGAAAATATAATTATTAAAAAATAATGCACAGACACGCAGTTCAGAATATGATGCAAAAAGCTGCTTCTCCAATTGAATTTCAAACGGGACCGTCTAGACAAATTCATGATCACCGCACATTCCTCTTTGCTAGGGTTACCTCCCTTGTTTCTTCCCACGTTCTTTCTACTCCACCCAACACATGCTTCTTGGTTTCCCTCACTTCACTGATCTGCCATGGGTCATTTTCATTCACTTAGTTCTACCTGGCTTTCTCTTTGATGGAGTTGAAAATAAGTTTCCCTGGGTTGTTCAGTTTCCTCCAACATATCTCTTTGAAAGAAAACCTTTTCTTCGATTATGCAGACTTTCTTGTGACATGAATCTTGGACAAGCATTCATATAATCCAATTTGTGCTTGATCCTAAAATTGGGGTGAGAAGAGAGGGAAGATAAAGATAAACACCTCAGAAAAATATAAAAGAATTCTAACCTTCTGCACCAGGAAGTTTAATGATCTCAATGCATCTTATCCAGTATGATTGAAAGGCTATAGAACAGTTGTTTCTCCCTTATACCAATCATAGTATATTAATGTTTCTATGATGATATTTCAATATTATTATTATAATTATTATTCTACTTGAGAATATGGTAATGTTAAGCATTACCAATGTAATTCAATATCTTCTTTGATCAAACTGGCCATTTATGAACAGATGTTGTCCAACAGGCATCTCCCAAACCTCTGATGTAAGGATTAGGTTCTGATTGAACACCATCGCTTGGGATGATGGGCCAGAATGTTGATTGAGTCTTGTGTTGGTCTTTCTCCCTGCTCTTGAGGGTCGTTGAGTGGTCAAGAAGAAAAGAAAGTGGATATTTGGTTATTGGAGAGTCAAAAACAGTATATTTTCTAGAACAACACATTTGTTTCTTAATTTAGTTCAAAAAAGTCGTTCAAAAGCCAAACTAAACAAGCACTTAATTCAGGCCCAAAATAACATCTTTATGCAATTTTTATCATACATAAAGATATAAAAAAAAATGATAAACCATGTACTAGTTTTTATGAAATGAGAGTAGTCATATTAATTTTTTTTAAACAAGGAAATAGAAGAGACAGAGTGATTCATCTTATTTATATGGATAAGGAATGTCTTCTTGAAAACAAAATAACAAATTCTTTGTTATCTAGGTCCAGAGGTATATAAAGAAGTCAACTGGACATGCAAAGCAATATAAGATGGAGGCATTTGCTAATTATAGATAATGAGAATAAAAGGTTTTAAGGTACAGATATGAGAAACATCAACTTCTATTGTGACAATTCTGAATTTTTTGAAAAGGAAGTACTAAATGAACAACAATTTGGAGTATTAGGAAATGCATGTTGAAGAAAAGACAATGGAGAGAGAGAGGGAGGGAAGGAGGGAGAGAGACAGCGAGACAGAGAGAATGAAAGTCAAGTAGGATCCAGAGCAGTATAAACTTTGGGCTCTATTCTTCATACTGATGATGATGATGATGATGATGACGATGATGATGATGATGATGTTGTCGTCGTCGTCATCATCATCATCATCATCGTCATCATCGTCATCATCGGTTACTATAGAACCATTTGTTTAAAGGAATTCTTCATGTACAAGTAGAACACTGGAGCTGCTGTGTTGCTATGATGTGTATTGGGTAGGGACAATGACATCTCTCTTACACTCGATCAGTTCCATCCCACTCAAGTCGTCACCTCACAAAAACTTCTCCTGACTATCCCAGAAGCATTTCTTCAGGGTACAGTTTAAGACACACCTTCCAGAGTAAAACCATGTTCAGATTTCCTTCTGGGGAAAACGGATTAAGGAAGGAAAAGGGAGAACCTAGAGGAATGTAAGCCCAGTTAGTTATTTTGTTAGAGAAGTCCCAAGGAAAATTTTTGATCATCTGAACAATAAAACCAGTGATGTCAGGTAGAGAGAAAAGAATGGAAAATAAGCAACATGCATGAAATTTGTGCCTTTTAGTTTTCTTAGGTTAACTTTTTGCAGTGATGGCTATCTTTGAGGCTCCTGACTAGAGGTGAGTGGTGGTGTTACTAAGTTACTTACTTGTCCTATAAGAAATGAGCATTTTCTTTTGTTATTTTCCTGCCAAGAAAAATCAAACTTCACTTTTCTGAATGCGACCAAATTTGCATATTGGTTTATTTTATTTTATTTTACTTTTTGGAATTAAAAGGTTTCTTCCTATTGAGCAAAAACTGTTGTTCACCAGACTCTGAAAAGATTGCCAGGAGGCATTTGTGTATTTAATGTTCCTTCAGTTCAAATATACTTAGTCATAATTAAACTCAGTTGAGTGGCTTTTAAAAGAAGTTAGTTGTTAATGTGATTGGCAGTTTTCTGTGCCTTTGACAATATCTAATGAAATATGCCTGGGTGGTATACAACACTGACAAATGCTAAAATTTATCTTCTATGATCTCTATCTAATGTAATGTGATTATGTCGAATCCTCTGTTTTCAAGAAGGCATGTTATTATTTCCCATTATCTAAATAAGAATGATAAATGTTCACGATTTTCATTAAATATAAACAATCTTGAAATGAGTATTCTTTGGCTACCTTTTTTAAAAAAATGAGTGAGTGTTGTTATGTAGGAGGAAATGAGCAGAGATAAATAATACACCATTTTTTTTCTTTAAAAGAAGTATTAAGTCATTATATTACACATGCTTCAAATTCGTAAAGAGGAAAAATAAGCTAGTGAGAAAGTGATACTGCAGATATCATTTTGGGGTTGCAAGCTGCAGCTTGCTTGTCACCACTAGATGACAACCTTGTATGTTTGGTAGTCACTAGTTCTCTACTGGTGGGACTACGAGTAATTCTCTATATTCTCCATCATTTCAAAACATACATGAAAATATAAATATATTTGAAATAAAAGCATTATGATTATAAATTGTTCTCCAGTGCCAACAGTATTACTTATGTGAAGTAGAAATATTTGCTCAACATATTAGTACAAGTAGATTTTTAAATGTTTTCTACAGTTTTGAACAATGTGGTTTAATTCTGATTTTTGTGTCACAAGAAACTTATTATGAATTTCCATATAATTGCTTTTCTGATAAGGTCATTTTCTGTGATGCTTTCAAATCATCTGCTTCTCAGTTTATGTAGTCACAGCAGGTTGCCTCCTGCTTTGAGGAAAGAAAGATGGCAAACAATACATTACTGAACCTGAATACCAGTAGTTAACCTAATTGAGCCATGACTGAGAAATCTGTTTCTATCTGCCCCAGCTTTCCACTCCCCAAAATGGTATCGTGGTGTCAATGGAAAATATGGATTTAGGAGTTAGGCATAGTTAATAACTGTGTTATGTTTGGCACGTTTTCTATTAGTCTCTTGTTGCCAGGGTCTTATGTGTGTGTGCGCATACACATCTGTGTGTGTGTCTGACTGTGTCTCTGTGTGTGAAATAGAGATAACATTTACTATATTTCTGGGTAGTTTTTATGAAGTTTAAATGGCAAAAATCTTTAAAATATTTAGAAAAGTATTTGGCATGTGTTTTATGGTATTTTCCCTCCATATTTCATTTAAATTATTAAATCTTAAGATGGTCTTTACTGTCCTCCAGCACATTGGTTGCAAAGCACCATGGACTTATTTTTATAGAAACTTATCATAAGCGTACTTTTATACTTATTTGTGTGATTTTGCATTTCACATAACTTTCTTCGCCATTAAACTGTAAGCTCCAGCATTATAAAGGTCATGCTTATTTTTGTTTACTATTGTGTCCCAAATATTGAGTGTAGTTGCTGTATGATTGCAGGTACCTAATAAACGTTTGCTGAGTTTCAGTGCTGGTAAATCAATGTATCGATAAATCATGCAAACTATAGAATAAGAGAAAAAAAGTCAAAAGGGGTAAGGTAAGGGGGAAAGACCATAAAAATATTAAATGTCTTTTAAACATTTAGGTAAGAATGACTCTGGCTTTAGAATCTAGAAACTTGAATTCTAAATCCAGTTTAGGTCTGTAATAGTTTTATGACTGAGGGCAAATTTCATAACATCTAAAACTCATTTTTTTCATCCGAAAGTCTTTAGACTAAGCCTTGATTTTTTTCTTTTTTCTTTTCTTGAGACTCAAATAATAAAGTACATAAAGGAGTTCCTGGTTCTGCATGTTAGGTTCTTGTAAGTTGCCTCTCTATCCGAAGACAAACAAAATGCTGAACAGGTCGAAAAGTCAACAACTCTTCTAGGATGCATATGAGAGATGAGGACGTAGAGCAAATCATGGTCCCCAAGACTGGACAGAGAGACAGGCCACTCTGGGGAGTCATGATTTACAGAGCAGAGACTCACAAGCAGAAACCAAGGTAGGAAACAATTTCGGGGTAGGAAAACCTAAACTGTAATTGATGAATTGCTGGAAGCTCAGAGTAGATAAGTCTGAGAGTTAAAAACTCCAAGGGTACTCATTTGTGGGGAGGCCACACAGTATTATGAGATTTACTTCCCTGAGCTCAACCAGTTTCCCACAGTAAATAATGAAGGAGAATCCCCTGGTGCTTCTAGCAGAGTAAGGGAAAAAGGAACCATTTCTAAATAAAACAGAACACTTCTGATTAACAAGGTCTGCCCTTGGGGGAGCTAGTTAACCTACCCTACTGAAGTTTTATCACAGCCTAACTGACCTGGGGGAAGGGAAATACCCAACTCCAGCCCCTCCGAGCCATCCTGTCCCACCTAAGAAGGGAGAGAAAAAAACTGACAAACTGGTGAATTTCACACTCTAGAGGCATAGGCTCACTGAAAAACTGGGACATATCATAGGACTTTGGAGTGAGTCTCCTTCACCAGCATCTTAGCATCACATTACTAAAGATCTATTTACAGCAGTTTATTTCACTCTATATACATCATGTCCTGCTATGAAGAAAAAAATTATGACGTATATCAAAAAGCAATAAACAGAGTAAGCATCGGAATGTAACATGGAAGGGATGCTATAAATATCAGACTGGGAATTTAAAACAACTATAATAATATGCTAAAGGCTTTAATGGATAAAGTAGACGGCATGCAAGAACAGATGCATAGTTAAGCAGAAAAAGGAAAATTCTCAGAAAGAATCAAAAAGAAATGCTAGAGATTAAAAAATATTATAACAGAAATGAAGAATGCCTTTGATGGATTTATTAGTAGACTGGACGGAGTGAGGAAAGAATCTCAAAGCTTAGGATATCTCAATAGAAAGTTCCAAACCCAAGAAGCAAAGAGTAAAAAATAAATAAATAAATTGAATATCCAAGAACAATAAGTGTAACAAACACATAATAGGAAACTAGAAAGAGAAAAAAGAAAGGAACAGAAGAAATATTTAAAACAATAATGATTGAAATTTTTCCCAAATTAATGTCAGATATCAAATCACAGACTGAGGAAGCCCAGAGAACGCCAAGCGGGATAAAGAGAAAAAAGCAAACAAACAAACAAACAAACAAACCACCTACGCCTAGGTATATCCTTTTCAAAGTTCAGAAAATTGAGGAAAAAAAAAATCCTGAAGGAAGACAGAGAAATAAAATAGCCTGACCTCCAGGGGAGCAAAGATAAGACTGACATCTGACTTGGAAAACCATGGAAGCAAGAAGAGAGCAGAATGGAATATTTAAAGTATTGAAACAACCCATTAACCTAGAATTCTGTACTTTTTCGAAATGATCCTTTGAAAGTAAAAGAAATAAAAAAACTTTCACAGATAAAAATTGAAAAATTAGTTGCCAGCAGTCCTGCCTTGTAAAAGATGTTAAATAATTTTTTTAGTGAGAAGGAAAATAATATAGACAGATCTTCATAAAAAAGAAAAAGCGTTGAAGAAGGAACATGTGAAAGTAAAATAAATACCTTTCTTTTTCTTATTATTTGTTGATCTAACAACAGTTTGTTCAAGAATAATAGCAGCAATGCATTCTGTTATATATGCTTATGTATAGATCACATATATGCTTATGTATGCTTATATATTGCTTACATTTAAGTAAAATTAATGACAACAGTGATTTAAGTGATAGGAGGGAAAAATTAGGATTATTTTCAAATATATTATCTTTATCCTACTTGTGAAGCAGTAGCGTATTAATTGAAAGTGCTCTTAGAATATTTAGAAATGTATATTGCAAACCCAAGGGTGACCACCCAAAAAAAGTTTTAAAAAATAGTATAACTTATATGTTAAGAGAAGAAAATTGGATCAAATAACATAATTAACCCCTCCGCCCCCCAAAAAAGGCAGAAAAAGAGTAAAAGACAAAAATAGAAATAAAAACAAGGACAATAAATAGAAAAAGTAATAAATACGGTAAACATTAATCCAGCTATATTTATAATTGCTGTGTGTCAGTGTTTTAAATACACCAATTAAAAGACAGATTGTCAGAATGGATCAAAAAACAAAATTCAATTATATGTTGTCTACAAGATACACACTTTAAATATAAACACACATATAGATAAAGATAAATGAGTGGAGTAAAATATACCATGTTAAGAGTAATCAGCAGAAAGGAAGAGTAGCCATGTTAATTTCAGACAGGGCAGACTTCAGAGCATGGAAAGTTTACAGAGATAAAGAGGGACGTAACATAAACATTTAGAGATCAATTTTCCAGGAACACATAACAATCTTTAATATGTATGCACCTAACAACAGAGTGGGAAACTATTTGAGGGAAAAAAGTGATAGAAATGTAAAGAGAAATGGATGAATCCGCTATCATAGTTGGAAATTTCAACAGTGTTCTATCTAGACAGATTCCGCAGGCAGAAAATCAGTAAGGATGTAGTTGAGCTCAACAATAACATCAATCAACTGGATGTAATTAACATCTATTGACTACTTCATTCAACAACAGCTGAATGTATATTCTTCTTAAGCACACATGGGACATTCAGTAAGATAGAACACATTCTGGACAATGAGACACACCTTTAAAAACTTAAAAAAATAAAAATCTGAGAGAACAATGTCTGCTCTCAGACAATGATGGAATTAAACTAGAAATCAATAACAAAGATAACTGCAAAATCCCCAAATATGTGGAGATTAGATACATGGGTTAAGAAGTAATCTCAATAAATTTTAAAAAATTGAACTAAATAAAAATGAAAATACAACTTACCAAAATTTGTAGGAGACAGAGAAAACAGCAATTAGAGGGAAATTTGTAGCATTGAATGCATATATTAGATAAAGAAGAAATAAATATCTAACATCAACATTTTAAATATCCACCCTAGGAAACTAGAAAAGGAAGAAAATTATACCCAAATTAAGCAGAAGAGAAGAAATAAGAATTAGAGCAGATATAAATTAAATCGAAGATAGGAAATCAGTAGATCAATGAAAATAAAAGCTCATTTTTCAAAATGATCAATAAAATTACCTTGTTGCCTATGGAAAAAGATTGCCTAAGAAAAAAGAGGGGACAGAAATTACTAATATTAGAAATGAAAAAGGAGACATTACTGCTGATCCCATGGATATTAGAAGGAAAACAAAAGAATACTATGAGCAACTCTATGCCCACAAATTTGATAATCTAGATAAAATAAATAAATTTCTTGAAATCTGCCAAAACACACACAAGAAATAGACAATCAGAATAGGCCTATATATCTATTAAAGACATTGACTCAATAATAATCGTCCAAAAGAGAAAGCACCAGACCCAGATGGATTCACTGGTGAATTCTACCAAACATTTCAGGAAGAAATCATACAAATTCTCTACAATCTATTTCAGATATAGAAGCAGAGAAGATACTTCATATTAACTTGTATTAAGTCAGCATTATACTCATACCAAAGCCAAAGACATTACAATAAATGAAAACTAAAGACCAATATCTTTCCTGAATATAGATGCAAACAAAAACAAAAACAAAAGCAAGAACAATATCTCATTAAATATTTGCAAATTGAATTTAACAATATATGAAAAGAACCATGCACCTCAACCAAGTGGGATTTATCTTAGGTGTGCAAGGCTGATTCAATATTTGAAAATCAATAATGTCATTCCTCAAATCATCAGACTAAAGAAGAAAATTAACATGATCACATCAATAGATGCAGAAGCATGAGATAATAGCCAACTCTGTTGAGAGGGTGGGAAGACAAAAATAAAACAACCTTCCTTGCAAAAAAAGAAAAAAAAAGTCTGAGTACATTAGGGATAGAGGAAAACTTCCTCACCTTGACAAACAATATATGCAGCTAACGTGTACTTAATGGTGAGAAAATTACGTGGAAAGTAGAACATTCAGTGGTTGCCCTCAGGCAGGCGTGTTGAGGAGCAATGGACAATTGGAGCACGGAGGGTTTGCAGGGACACTATGGTGACAGATACGTGTCATTATATATTTGTCCAAACCCACAGAAGTACAAAACCAACAGTGAACCCTCAGATAAACTCTGGACTTTGGGCAATTATAATGTGTTAATGTACATTCATCATTGTAACAATCGTACCACTCTGGCGAGAGGTGTTGATAATGGGGGAGGTCGGGCATATGTGG
>NW_011888810.1:8472268-8483463 GCF_000151845.1 Pteropus vampyrus
TGTTAATACTTGCCATTCTTCCCCTCCTATCTCCATATCTGCTGCCCTTTGCCCTGGGCTGGGGCACAGACAGAAAAGAATGAAACAGACAATATTAAAATTTCTTGACCTGCAATTTAGCCTTTTAAAAAACAAAGTGGAATGCCCTAAGTGTAAGTATCATGTAGAGTTAATTACATCAAAAGTGATTTACCAGGACAAAAAGAAATCACATATTCCTATTTCATGCTTTAGCAGAGATTTGATGAGGATAAATTGAGTTTGCTTTGGAAATTATCTGGAAGAGGATGAGAAAGTAGATGAGAGAGAGACCTTGCAGACAGCTACAAGTGCTGAGTAAGTGCTGAGCATAGTTACCAGCACTAGGGTGTCCTAAGGAAGGAAGATCTATGCTGTCAGTCCCCATTCCAGGATGTCATCCTTCAGGTGGAGCATCCATCCTCACTTTGCCTGTATTTCACTCATAGATGCTCTAGCAGAAGTGGCAGATTGCGCTTCCCAAGGTTTTCTGTCCCCTGTCACAAACAGAGCATATTCCAACTGCCTCAAGTGGATTCATATTTGTTAATGTCCTAGGACATTTGTGAAATCCTTCCTTCTGCCAAACAGATCATAGTCATGATGTCACGTGGCAGTGACTGGGTCATAAAAGTGATGGTCCTTAACATCAGAGAAAATTCACCCTTCGTACATGTATATTCGATATTATTTTAGTCTTCCGAGAGGTCCTATAGCTTTAGAAACAATTTTTTAACATGCTTAGCATTTTTTAAAAATGTATTTGCTCTCAGAATAATTATTGCAAGAAACATCCTATGGAAACACTTTTCTTCAGTGTCGAGAAATATGGATAAAAATACTGATGATTCTTGGTTTTACAAGCCTTTTTCTTTATAGGGTAGAAAAGAGCAGAAAAAATACACCATCAAAATGCAACTTGGGACAAGATTTTGACAGAAAGACTTGGATTAAAAATGAAATGTACAATCATACTGTGCATGCATATTCATATGCTTGTCACAACATAAATGTATATAGATAGCTATTTTCTAACATATATAAATATAGGGTGTTTTGACAGATGTGACAGATATGTATACATATATATATCTATTGCTATCAGTGTTTTTAAAACTAGTATGATTGATGCTTATTTGCTGCATTTCATTATTTTTTAGTCATCGTATAGCCAAAGAATAACTGTCTCGTTTTTAAAATAAGCAAACCATTTTGCTTTCCTGTTAACCTCTGACAGTGCAAAGTAAAATGATTCATTAAATACATACTCTATGATTATTTATGAGATGCTAACTAGATGTGTGATGTGCTAGTTATTAAGAAAATGCACATTTGGAACATCTCCAGGTGTCTCTCTAATACCCCCTTTCTCCCCCAGGTGTAGTTTTTCCTCCCTCTGGAAGAATGTGAGGGCAGTGGACCACTTCTTCACTGGACTAAAAGAAGTTTAAGAATAAAATTCAAATAGCCATTATACATTTTAATAAAAATAGATAAAAAAGAGAAGGAAATAAAAATAAAGGAATATTTAATGTGACAGGGAATTAAATGTTCATAACATTTTGAATTTTAAAAGTTTGCTTTTTATACAATGTGAACAGAATGACCATAATGTAAAAAGACAAAAGAAACAACTCTACAAAGAGGCAGGAAGGTGATATATCAAAATATATCTGTAGTAGTACAATTAGTTTTCAATTTATCTTTCTCTTTGTTATGTTTTTTTCCAAATCTTAAATATAAGTGTATTTTGACATTAAAATATTGCTAGTTTGTGAGTTGAGAAAAAATATAAAATATGTTTTAAAAGATTTTTTTTGCACCAAAAATATACATTGCTTAGTTATCGATAGTAACAACAATAGAAACAGATAACATTGATTATTTGCAATTAACCTGGGACTTTGCTAAAAATCTTTATTATCTCACTTGGTTATCTGAATCTTAGGAGTGTGGTGAAATATATGAATGACCTTCTAAACAGTTCACCTACATTCACCCTTGATTCACTCCAGTCATTTCACACTTCAAGTCATCTTTGTGAAAGAAAGTTCTAATCATGTCATCCCCTATCTTTGCTTAAAATGCTTGGATTACTTCCCATCATTTGCAGAATTGAGGTGAAACCCATACCTAGCCTCCAGAGCCATGTTCGCTCTGGCCTCTGCATAGCTCCCTGGTCCTACCCTTTGCAGTGTCCTTCCTTGCTTTCTGCAGTCTAGTCATCCTGGCTTTCTTCAATCCCTCAGACTTGCCAGACATCCTCCTGCTCCATATGCTTCTCCTGTTTCCCTCTACTGGATTTTTTTCTCCATCTTTTTCTTATGTATTTGCAACCTTCAGATCCCAACTAAACTATCATTTTCCCAAATGAACCAACCTAGATTTTCCTGACTTCATAAAATTCCTATTACATACACTCTCATAACTCCTATAATTCACTTTTTAATGCTAATGATTTTGGAAATTTTAAGTTTGTTGCTCTGATGTCTTGATTGATGTTTGTTTGTTACATTAAATATAAACATCAGGAAGCCAAGACAATATTTGCTTTTATTCATGATCTTGACCCCAGTGGATAGCAAAATATTTGGCAGATAACAAAGAGTGAACAAGTACTTTTAAATAAAGGCATAAGTACATAAAAGAATGACACAATTAATGAACACTTTTTTATGGTTGGCTAGTAGTGTATCTGGAGTAAGTGCTTTAAGTTTTCTTTTTGCAAAGTAGAATGTAAATAGCATCTGTTTGAAACAGATATCTCCAGTTGATGTTGGTACTGGATATTTTTAAGATGGAGGATTTATATAAAAATATTAGTTCAGTAAGTTGGCGAAGGTCTTGGTAGAAATATGGGTGGTAAATACAGATTAAAACACAAAAGGAATGGTCAATATATGTTTTATGATTTCGTTTTTAATTTAGGCTAACCAGAGTTTAGGTTTCTCTAAGTAATGAGATACAAAGGAGGTTTTGGAATAAAAATTTGAGACTAGTGTACTAACAGCATGTTTCATTGAGAAATACAATATTTTAGATTCAAGAGAATTACCATTCTCTCTGGATAATAAATATGAGACATTGCCCAAATGGGTAATATGGAACAGGCATTCTGCTTATTGTACTAGAGAAATTCAAAACCAAGTTCATGGGGAGAACATAAAGTAGTATTGCTCTCTGTTCCTTGAACTGTCAGAATATTTTAGCGAAGTCTTTCAGGAGAACAGGACTAAACACTGAACCATCTACAACTCTGTTTACAAATTTTTCTGACTATTTCATTGATTTGATTAGTCATTAACCAATGTTTCGACTGAATCAACCCTTATTGGATAGTATTGACCTGTCAGTTCAGTAAACTATTGAACCATTTAGAGCATGTATTTCCCTAGCAGAAAATTTCATGGTCAAATAGAGGCTAGAAAAATCTGGGCTAGAAAAAAAACCCTCTGAAAAATATTCTTCATTGGCTTTAAACAGCAGCAAAATAATAGAAAGAAGAAAAGTTTTTTTTCAAGTCCTTCATGCTTAATTAATTTCTCCTTCACCTTTCCCCTTGATGGTCTTAGATATGCTGCTTTGATGCTTTCCCTCTCAAAGTCTAAGTCACCTGGGAAATAACAAAGAGAATGACTGTCAGTTTCACCTGAGAGAAAAACGGGCGACCCTGGGTACTTTCTCGGAAAAAAAGGAGATGAGGTTTCAGATAATAATTGAATATTCGGAACATACAGGCCAATGGAGATAATATAATTACTTTAAAAAGAGAAAACAATACTAGAAGTCAAGTATAGTAGATAGAAAAGTGTTTGCAAAGATGAATATTTGAAAACACTGTGACTAACTCCCTAGGGAGTATGTGGTTAGCATGAATGATTGACAGTTGTAATTAAGCATGGACTCTGAGAGAAAAATGGCAAGTTATGGGAAACAGGCACATTTACACAGGGATGGCAAGAGTCGAGATTTGATAAACTTCATTGGTCTTAGATTGTCAGCCAGATGGATTGATAGCAATTCCCAGGTGGTTTTTGAAAACATGAATTCTGAGGTCAGAAGGCTGAGTTGGTACCACTATTTCCTATCCATCCTGCCTTGAGCAGTTATTAAACCTCTCTTTACTTCAATTTTCTCATTTATAAAATGGAGATAATAACAGTATAATACTAGTGTTTAATTCATAAAGGTAATTGGCTAATGTTTGTAAAATATGTACACATGCTTATCATAGTCTATGTCCATGGTAGAAGCTGTTAAATCTCATCCATATACACCTGGCCCTGGCTCTTTCTGAACATAACGAAATGCAGGACTCTGTGAAGGTCTTCGTCCCCAAGAGCATGATTGGCTCTGGAGAGCTTTCCCAAGTTAATAGAGATTCATGATTAAATACCCCATTTCATGTTTCTCTTGAGTTAGATGCTAAAAGGTCCCAGAGGTTCCCAAGGGGGCCAAACCCCAGTTTCTCACTGCAGTCACCTTCTCATGAATACATTTTATATTGGCTTCCTGCCCTCCCCCATACAACCACTGGCTAGGGTTTCCTGAGATTATTTCCCTACTTGCTCTCAAATACTTGTTTTAGGGTCTGATTTGAGGAAAGCCCAAATTAAGACATTGGCTAACAAATTTAAGCTCTTATTATTACCTATTCAAATACATTTGATTTCTGCTGAATTATATTCTGTGTAAATTACCTTATAAATTTATGACTCAGAGAAGGGTCTGATTTTTTTTTTCTTCCTCCCCTTTGGGACTCATGGAGAGAGATTACCTTTTCAACTTTTTCTTAATATTTTGGATTATTGTCCTCATTCTCTACTGGACTATGTGATATGGTTCAAAAATAACCTATATCCGGCTTCATATTTTCCCTGGGAATTTTTCCTTAAATCTTCTTTTAGTTCTTGTCTTAGCGTGAGATCCCATGGAAGAAGACACTGGACTGTTGAGAAGGGTTACTGGGTGTTTGGCCACACAGACTGTACTTTTCCTTTCTGCATGAACCATTCAGACAGATATGAGTCACCAAAAACACTCCTTTACTTGGTGTCTCTAGAGGTTCAGTTAAAGCTCATGGAACCAAGAGTGCGTAATAACCAGAAATCCAGTTATTATCATTTATCTGTTTCTTATCCAAATATGCAAACAGGTAAATGTCTAAAGTTGATCAGTCAAAACACTTTCACAGTCCAGAAGGGGTAAAGTGACTCCGACTAAGAAGTAATGAAGGAACAGAGAAGAGAAGTATTAAAGGTTAAATAGGAATTTGTCAAGAAGGGAAGATTTAGAAGTGAGAACGAAAAAGAATTAATGCCATATACAAAGACCTGGGATTTTGAGAACGTGTGTAGAAGTCCAGCGAAGCACATGTGGTAAAGTAGAAAGAGATCAGTCTGGGAAATGGAGAAACTTGTCCTAAGTTCATGCTAAGTGGATCTCAGTAGTTAACAAGCATCAGGAAAACTTAGGGCGATGTTCATTGCAGCATTATTTACAATAGTCAAGACATGGAAATAACCTAAGTGTCCATCTGCAGGAAAATGGAGAAAGAAAATGTCACACACACACACACACACACACACACACACACACACACACACAAGAATGTTATTCAGTTCTAAAAAAGGAAATACTGCCATTGTGACAATATGAATGAACTTTGAGGGCATTGTGCTAAGTGACATAAGTCAGAAAAAGACAACTGTATGATCTCACTTATATGTAGAATCTAAAGAAATTGAATTTAGAATAGATTAACAGTTGCCAGAGGCTGGGGTCAGTGAAAGGTAAAATGGCAAAATGTTGATCAAAGTATATGCAGTTCCAGTTATAACGAGTAAATTCTGGGGATCTGATGTTTGGCATGGTGACTATAAGAGTATAGTTAATGACAGTGTATTGTATGCTTGAAAGTTGCTAACAAAGTAGATCTTAAATGCTAAAATAGTAACTGTATGAGGTGATTGATGAGTTAACTAGCGATATGTAGTACTCTTTTACAATATATACATGTGTCATATTATCATATGTATACCTAAAACTTACACAATGTTATATGTCAGTTATGCTGGGAAATGAAAAAAAAAGCACATCTGGAGAGCTCGTTAGAGCACAGATTGCTGGACCCCACCCCCAGAGCTCCTGATTCAGTAAATCGGGAATTTACATTTTTAAGAAATCTCTAATTGATATTGATGATCCTGGTCCAGAAACAATACTTTGAGAACCACTGGACTAAAGCAATATTTTGTATAATATACTGAAGGTAGTGATACTGGCAGATGTTAATTTTAATCATGCTCTTTAGAAGCATATAGATTATTTCTAATCCCTCTCCTACCATATCTTTAAGATTTTGAAAACGGCTTTCATATGACAGCTAAATTCACTTTCATCCAGGATAAATTTATCTTGTTCCATGAAATATTCTTAGAGCCCTTGACTATCAGAACACACTATCCTAAGAATGTCCTAGTTTGTTTTAAATATGACTAAATATACTGACAAAAAAAGTAACCTATTTTACATGTGAAATGGCCAGGAAAGTTTTTGAAGAGATAAAGTTTGTCTTTAGACAGGTGGTATGATCTTCCCAATGTTGCCTAAATATGTATTATCTGATTTAGCAAGAACCAACTACTATTCAACATCAGCTTGTTTCCACAAAAGCCCTGGGGACTGCATCCTGTATGCAAGTGCTTGATGACAATTAGGAGGTGAAAAAGTAGCTTTTGTATTTATGAAAACAAATGGTTTTGTTTACTTCTGTATTTCCAGCATTTAGGGAAATGCTTAGCACATAGGAGCTCAAGAAATATCTGCTAAGTGAATTATTAAATGCAAGTAGGGCCTTATCTCCCATGTTTGCAAATTTCAGCCAGGCATTTCAACAATATATCAAAATTAGATTATTTTCCCCTTCACTAAATAAGTATTGCTCTAAGGAATGGCTTCATTGAAAGCCTCATTACATCCATCCCCCTTTCTCAGCTTCCCACTCACACAGATGCTTATACAAAGTACATACAAAGATTTTGGTCCCCATGCTTCTTGGATGATAACTTGAGAATCATAAAAATAATAGGTTTTGGCAGCAATCTCAAGTATTCTGTTCAATATGTTGAAAGGTTGATGATTGGGGTCAGTGATCTGACTTCTATGTATCTTCCTTCTCGGTCTGAGAGATAGAGCTTCCATAAAATGAGTATGGTCAGAATGTAAATAAATGTAAAGGAACCAGCATCATGTATATTTGTCTTATGTTAGGCACGGTTTTTGAAATCATTTTTATTTCTTATAAGAATTTGTAAAGGAAGTATTTCTATTTTCATCATGTTAATAAGGAAACTCCAGCGGAGAGACATTAGATAGGTTAGACTCAATAATACAGCTATTCAGTACAGGACTTGAATGAAAAGAATGAGTAGGTTAAAGAGAAATTTCTGCCACCTATGTCTTAATTGGTATAGAAAAACCCTCTAACAGATTGTGAATAGGGATAAAAATAAGCAGATGAAAGTAAGAATAAGGTATTAAATAGGTGTGCATGGAAGATGCTCTATCTTTATTAGAAATACTCTAAGAGTAGAGACAATTGTTAAAATCTGTGGGATGATATTTTTAATTCTAATTACAGGCTTGGTACACCACTCGAGACTCAGAAAATGATGATGAGTAAAACTTGACCAAATAGATGACTAGAGAGATTCTGCTTATAAAAGAATTAGATATTATAAATAAAATAAAGGGCAGAAATGAAACTGCAAGGGGTAGATGGGGAGAGGAAAAAATAACCAAATAGAAATTTTAGAAATAATTATATATGTACTATATATGGTATGTATAATTATATGTATAATTGATCATTTGTGTGTGTAGAATCAGTAACTCGAACTGAATAGTTAATGAAAAAATTGGCGATTTTTGAGAGAGTAGTGAAGAATTCATCTAGAACTTAACTCAAAGTGCAAAGAAACATTTAAAGTAAAAAATGAATGAGAAGATTGGAGCAGTGGAAAACAGATTGAAAATTCCACATCTATCTGTCAGGTGTCTCAGAAAGGGAAAATGAAGGGAAGGGTACAGAAGCAGCATTTAAGAGGAGATGTAAGTTTGTGTTTTTACAGTTGAAGAAAGGCATTGGTCCTTAGCTCAAGGAATATCAGTGAATCCAATTCAACATAAATAGGAATAAATCTTAGCCTCGACATCCTAGTGAAACTACAGATTACAGAAAATCTAAAAATGTACAGGAAGCCACAGTTAAGTAAACTAACAGCAAACTCCTCATCAATAATATTAGATGCCTGAAGATAACAAGGTATTATTTTTAGATCTGGGAGAAAATAAGACACAGATTAACTAGTTTAATTTGCCCTTAATTTTGAAAGATAAATGAATTGTTAGAGTTAAGTAAAAGAGATTCACCCAGAAATCCTCATTAAGAGAAATATTAAATGATGAACAGGAACATAAAAAGGATCCAGAAGGAAGTCTGATAAGTTAGGAAAAAGCTGAGCAGAGCTAAATGCATTATTTTTTTTTAAGGTTAAAAAATGGTTAAACTAAAGTTCTAGATAACAATAACAAGCTAGAAATTTGCCAGTGCTGAAAATATGCTAAAACGTGTGTCTTATTTTGGTCAAGCTTAGAAATACTAAACGGCTAGGTTCGTTGGAACATTTATAAATAGGTATTTTTTTTTAATGTAAGTTATTCTCTAAAGAATAGAAATTTATACTTTTAGAATCTGTAGATGAAAGTAAAGAAGAAAATGGAAATTTTAAATCAACAGAAGACATGGGAGAAAAAAGAGAAAGCAAAGAATCATAAAGAAAAGTTTCCAGAAGCACTTTTAATTGGAATAGTATTGCTAATTAGGGCCAGAAATTATCTGATTGGAGTTTTAAAATATATAATATTTTGCATTTATAAGAGACACACCATTGAAAATTACACAAGCAGCTTAAAATAAAGGGTTGGAAAAAACAATATCTGTGCAGACACTAAAAAATATAACTACTGTGGCAATGTATTATAATGATTGAATTCTAGAAAAAAGAATATTAGAAATAAAAAATGTGAAACTTCTATGTTCTCTTAAGGGTCGATTTATAAATTTATAATTAAATTATTATATATTTATAAAATAGAAATACTGTTCAAGATTAAATTGAATAAAACATTTCAACATGGATAATAATCCCCTATAATGTCTTGTATTAAAAAAGTAACAAAATGCTATCTACAATATTATATAAACTTAAAGCAATCAAAATGCTGGTACTACGTACAGGCTTCAGAATGATAAACACTAAGTTTAGTGCAATGGTTATCTTGCAGAAAGGGACTATGACAAAAATTTAATTACAAAAGATTCTCAAATGCACTAATACGGTCCTAGAAATAAGAAAGTCTAATAGAGTATGTAGAGATACAATAACAATCTATTTTAAGATATGACACCTTGTGAGTGTGTGTGTACATGCGTGCGCACGCGCGCGCGCGCGCGCGTGTGTGTGTGTGTGTGTGTGTGTGTGTGGTGGATGGGGAAAGGGCAGATTTGCTCTTTAAATCTTCAGCATGTCTCTCTTGAGACTAGGACATCAACCCGTAATTAGCAATCCAGGCCACTAGGCAGACGAATGAGGAGATCAATATGCGAAACTCCTTTCTTTAGAGGTTTCAACTCTCAGAGGCAATGACTTGAGCTTTGCTGAGCTTGTTCAGCCCTTCGCTAACCCTCCTTCTGCTCTGATTATTCTCAGCAGCTCATTCCCATCAGTCACCCTTCTCACGGAGCTCCCCAGCAATCACACAAACCCAGTTTGCATCTGTCAGGCTCTGCCTGAAAAAGTCTGATTTCATGCGAATGTCGCTTCTCACTCAGCCTGTAAAACCCAGAACTCTCTCGTTCAACAGATGGGCCACAGGCAAAGAGAGAGGTGGCCTTGGCGTGTTCCTGTTTCAGTGAAAGGCAGCTTTAGTAATTTATGCTTACCTCAAAAACCTTTTATTCTTTAAAATTTTTCAGTTTAATATTGGCAGTTACTTTCTCACATGGTCTATAATTAGAGCAATTTCAGCTTTATTCAGATGATGGCATCAGGAGAGAAGCAAGAGTGAATGTTGGAAAATGTTCAGACTTTCACATCAGGTCTGGCTTGCACTAGTCATTTGAAGTGGGTTTTGGGGAGCTGACTTACCGCCCAAGATGAGGCTCTTCAGCTTTACTGGTCCTGCCCAGACTGTTTTCCTTCCACCACCTGGCACTTGGGCATCATCCAGTCTTTCATTGTCTACTTCTCAGCCACATCCCTTTTGATTAACTCCGTTATTATTATTTTTTTTTTTGCCAGTGTTTTTACACAAGCTAGCTTCTCTGCCTGTAATGAGCTCCATCCTAAACCCCACTCCACTTTGAGTTAACCTCTACATTTTTTCAGTTCCACTCACTCATCACTTTCCCAGGAGCACCTTAACAAGGTAAATTTCTTCTACAATCTCATAGCAACATATCCTTCTAACAATATTACAAGATCACTTTTTTTCCTGTGCTTCTTTTATTTAAGTCTACCTCTACCAAATAATGATGTAAAGCTATGAGGGTAGGGACCATTTTTATCTTATGCTTCTAGGAACTCATCACCCTCCAGAACTTTTTTCTCCCTCAAAGCTCCACTGTTACCTGAAGCTGCAGTATGCTCTCTGGCTGCACCCAGTCTGCTCAGGCCGAGGACGAGGAGGATAGTGAAGGACTGAGTTAATTCCTACTTCCAGGTTGCAGAATGGCTTCAGAGATAAGCGGTATTTTTAATGCTTTCATTGTGAAAAATCCCTGGTCATTTTTTAAAAACATTTTTAAAATTTTAAAATAGTTTCAAATTGATACAAAATTTGCAAAGACACTTTAGAGTTCCCATATCCCTTGCACCCAATTTCTCCTATTGTTATCATCTTACAGTGATGCGGTACATTTGTCACAGCTCATGAATCAATGTTGATATGTTATTGTTAATTACAGTCCATGCTTTGTTAATATTTTTCTAGTTTTTACCTAATGTCCTATTTCTGTTCCAGGATCCCATCCAAGATACCACAGTACAATTAGTCATCAAGTCACCTAATTATTCTCTAGACAGTGACAATTTCTCAGTTTTTATTTTGATGAC
>NW_011888810.1:8483513-8494583 GCF_000151845.1 Pteropus vampyrus
TACACAAGCTAGCTTCTCTGCCTGTAATGAGCTCCATCCTAAACCCCACTCCACTTTGAGTTAACCTCTACATTTTTTCAGTTCCACTCACTCATCACTTTCCCAGGAGCACCTTAACAAGGTAAATTTCTTCTACAATCTCATAGCAACATATCCTTCTAACAATATTACAAGATCACTTTTTTTCCTGTGCTGCTTTTATTTAAGTCTACCTCTACCAAATAATGATGTAAAGCTATGAGGGTAGGGACCATTTTTATCTTATGCTTCTAGGAACTCATCACCCTCCAGAACTTTTTTCTCCCTCAAAGCTCCACTGTTACCTGAAGCTGCAGTATGCTCTCTGGCTGCACCCAGTCTGCTCAGGCCGAGGACGAGGAGGATAGTGAAGGACTGAGTTAATTCCTACTTCCAGGTTGCAGAATGGCTTCAGAGATAAGCGGTATTTTTAATGCTTTCATTGTGAAAAATCCCTGGTCATTTTTTAAAAACATTTTTAAAATTTTAAAATAGTTTCAAATTGATACAAAATTTGCAAAGACACTTTAGAGTTCCCATATCCCTTGCACCCAATTTCTCCTATTGTTATCATCTTACAGTGATGCGGTACATTTGTCACAGCTCATGAATCAATGTTGATATGTTATTGTTAATTACAGTCCGTGCTTTGTTAATATTTTTCTAGTTTTTACCTAATGTCCTATTTCTGTTCCAGGATCCCATCCAAGATACCACAGTACAATTAGTCATCAAGTCACCTAATTATTCTCTAGACAGTGACAATTTCTCAGTTTTTATTTTGATGACCGCTAATTTTGAGTAGTGGCTAGGTATTTTATAATACATCTTTCGATTCAGGTTTGTCTGATGGTTTTCTTCTACGTTTACTAGTTTTTAGGAGGAATGCCACAGAGATGAAGTGCATTCTTATCATAGCAAGGATACATGGTGTCCACATGACTTATCACTGTTGGTGTTAACACTGATCACTGGCTGAGTTTTCCCTACTGTACAAGTTACTCTTCCTCTCTTGTTTCTATACAAAACTTTTTAGAAGGAAGCCACTATGTTACACCTCCACTTAAGAGGTAGGGAGTCAAGTTCAACCCACTTGAGGGTTGAATGTATAAAGTATCTGAAATTATTCTGCATAGAAGTTTGTCCCTTCTTATTTATTTAATCAATCATTTGTTCGTATTGTTATGGGCTCATGGATATTTATTTGATTTCACTTTGAAAAATTGTGGTTAATTTTTGCTTAGTTCTTTAGCTCAGAAAAGCTAGCAGGGCATCCTCATGTGTACTCCAACCAACATTCCAAATGCCTCGCTGGTCCCCTGTGTTATAACGTGTTAAGTTCATGATAACTTTACCCCATAGCACATTGCATAACAAGATATACTGGCCTTACTTCATAAAATATGTATAATTCATCCCTCATACTAGATAGAGAACTTTTTATCCTCCACTTTTCCTTTTCTCTGAATTTCTATCACTACATAACAAATTACCCCAAAACTTAGTGGCATAGATCAACCAGTTATTAAGCTCCTGGATTCTGTAGACGTGGAATTCCAATAGGTCTCAGCAGAGATGATTTTATTCTGCTCCCCTGTATCTGTGACCTCAGCCAGAAGACCCAAAGGCTGGGTGGCTGTTACTCTATATCCATGGGTTGGACTCATCTGAAGCCTTGTTCACTTACATGTCTAACAATTTCTGCTGATTGTTGGCTGGAAACTTAGCTGAGTCCATCATGTAACATCATGTAACCTGAGGTTCTTCATAATGGTAATTGGATCACAAAGATTAGCTCATTAGAGAAAGAGAGAGGGAGATGGAGGGAGGGAAAAAGCGAGAGGGAGGGAAGTGTGACACCACTTTTCATAACCTAGACGAGGCTATCACATAGTTTCATTTATTTCCATGACACCCGACATATAGAGGCAGTAACAAATGTATACCCAGGTTCTACAGGAGGGAACATAGATTTCACTTCCTGATGGGTTCTAGAGAAACATGTTGAATTACTCATCGTTTTGCAGCCATTTCTAGAAAATAAAATCTACTACCTCTTAGGATCACTTGCTAGGACAATTTGAGATTACCAGATTCTATGATTTGGAGTTTATGATGGCTCTTGGACAAAATGTCTTCCTATTGCTTAAGTCTCGTTAAACAATCAGACACTAAATTTGGATTTTTTTTTGTCTGATTCACCCCCGCATCTTACTAATCACGGCTCCTCCAAGTACTTGTTCATCTTTTGTCTCCATTGGCCCATTTCCTTGGAGCCCCAGAGAATTTCTCATCTAAAGACACCATTATAGCAAAATAAAACAGGCATTACCAATAACTTTTAAAGACTGTAAAAAATAAATGGGGAAATAGACTTTTTCAGTTAGTTTTTAGTTGGAAAAATATCACCAACAAATGGAAAACAAATATCTTTGACTAACTAGAGAAGAACAAACAGTAGGCACGTCATATTGGAGAATGACAAAGAGAACTTAGTCACCCAGAGAATCCTACTGTGAGCAAATTGTCTTCCTGGCAAGAAGAGGCAAATCTTGACTGAAATATGAATGGCTGTGTGGAGTAAAATTGGAATGAAACCTGAATGTAGATAATTCAGGCTAGTAGATTAATGCTCGTAAAGGGATTAGAATGCAAATTGTTAGCTTTCCCAAAATCTCTGAAAAACATAAACTAACTAGGACTTATTTCATGTGGTTAAAGAATGACCTGTAAATGGCTTATATACATCATAGAAGAAATGGAGCATTTTGTAAATGGAAATACGTAGCTGTAGGGAGATTCCTCTTGCCTCACAAAACCTGGTTTCTTTGCTTTCTGATGAAACTGAGAACACTTGAAGGACCATATACTTCAGTAGTGATGTTTGATGTTAATAATATTTCTATTAAAGTCAGATTTTCTTATAAGAATTTCCAAGTGCTGAATCTGCACACGGCTTGAATTAGTACACATACATGCATTGGAAATGAGCGGTGATGCTCAATTTGCACATTAAAAACTGTCCTTCTTAGTTTAGAGTTACCTTACTTGCCTGGGACCACTTTACTATTGCTTCTCCTAGATATATTTATTCTACATTTTTCTGATAGTTCACTTTATTTCTTCACAGTGTTAAATATACAATTAAAAAATCAAAATTTTTAATTGTATATTTAGGCATTCCCCAATTGGTTTTCCCAAAAGACTCTAGCCTTAACTCCACCATCAGATACACATGCACACACACATGCACACACACATGTGAGACTGTATGAATACATACACTCTGTGCACACGTGTCTACATACAAGTAAATTGTACACATATGTATTCGTGTGTGTGCACGTGTATGCGAGAAAGAAAAGAGAGCGAGAGGGAAAGAGAATGTTGTTTTGTAGTTCATAGGAACCATTCACAATGTAAACATCTATATTGCCGACAAATTATTTAAAATTTTTATTTCCAGAATATAATGTATTCTCTATTGCCTTTTTGGATAAAAAAAATCCCTGTAACATCAAACCCCTTTTAAATGAGGATGACACATCATTATCATAGATATTTGAGAAATGTCAGCTTTTGCTTATCATATTACTACAAAAAAAATTTTAAGCTAATTTTCATAGAATTGCTTTCAGATTTATTGTTATATTCTTAGATTATTCAAAAAATTTCATTTTGAAAAATCAAAGATTAGCCATCTGATATGTTTTGCCATATAGCACCCAAACTCCTTATTTTCAATGAAATAAAATGCTAAAGTTACAGTTTTAAAGTCTATAAAGTCTATATTTTGCAATCAATCGTTATTGCTTTTCACCTGCTAAAATGATAATATCTAGTCTCGATTTTTAAAATAAAGCAAAAGTCATCTTCTTTTATAATATGTAGTGTGTGTATGTATTTTAAAACACTCATATATGAATATATGGGTATACCATCTTTCAGAATGGTTTGTGTAAGAAATATTTAGTTAAGACTAAAACTATCTTGTTAGAACTGACAATGAATTACAATTGGCATATGTATTGGTATAGAGTATTTTTTAAATATTTAACCCTGAAATGCTTTTATACAAATAGAACTTCTGGAAAGTTCTCAATCTGCTGAACATTTTCCATACTCTAGGGATCATTTTAATTTGACATATTTAGAAAGTTTAGTCCTATGACGGTGCCACAACATGAGCAATTTTATTGAAATAGAAAGCAAAGAACAAAAATATTCAATAATTATTTTATTGATGTGAAGGAATGAATTATTCATGACTTCAGACTATCTGTGAATAATTCTAATTATCTGCTTTTAAAAGATATGAGACTCACTAAAAGTATATTAACCATTTTGATTGAACACCTGCTATCCAGGAGTATAAAGCAGGTATGAGAACCCAAATCCACTGTGTGTGTATGCGTCTGTGTGCGTGTGTGTGCACACTCACACACATGCATTTCTGATTTTTCTGGGTAATCATTATATACTGTGCTTTTTTGGCCTCTGATATAATGCTTCGATAGTTGTAAAAACAGATTATTCAAGGTGATAAAGCCAAATTATTTCTAACTCAAATTTATTAGCCATTTTCAGAGTCTCTATTCATTTGTGGCTACGATATGCATTCTGAAACAATATAAATGATTCCTCAGGTTTCCTGGAATAGAGACTTGCATATATATCTCTGTATTCCCTTCGGTGGCTAGTGGATAAAAGCACAGTTTCATGTCTGCCACTAACCAGCTATTTGAACCCAGACTATGTGGACTCAATGCCCCCCACCCCCAGTTACACCTGTAGGTTAGTTGCTATTGTAGTTGGTAGCACCACCATCCATCTGCCTATTTGATTGGCCAAAATATTTAACTCAATAATTTGAGTGTCAAACTTGACTTAAGGGAGCAGGTGACATCTAATCTAGCAGAAGTTCTGAAGAATCTTATTGTCTTTATCATTTTTAAAATTTCTCCTTTCATATCCCTTTACTACTTGCTTAATTTATTTGCATTTTCACCTGCAATTTCAGTGAAATTGCAGCCAGTCTTTTTAATCATATTTCTCTTCTATCACCTCTTTCACAGCATTTTCCATATTCAGGATATGAATTCGGTGAGTGCTTTTTATACCACACTCCTTTCTGAATCCTTTACTTTATACAGCACTCACTTGAAGAAAGTCTCTCAATATGACTTACAATATCTACTATCTATAGTTTCTTTCTCTGATCTGGTGTTTTTTTACTTCTCTGCCTTATTTCTCAACATTTTTTTTTCCCCTTGAATCCTCTGATTGCATATTATTGAACACCTTTTTGTTTTCCTGAAGTACCATACTTTCTTTCCTTTAGGCCCTTGCACTTGTTACTTCTTATATTGTGAATGCCCTACTTCTCACTCTCCACTCACTTGGATGTCAAGCCCGGTCATTCAATGCTTGACTTAGATGGATACCTCTTGAGTGTGTTTATTGATTCCTTAAGAATGGGTTACATATCCTTTCTCTATGTTCCTACATGTTCTTTATTGATGCCCATTTATAGCATTTATTTCTCTGTTCTGTAATTATTTGACTATTTGTCTTTCTCCCCATTAAAACTTCAAATGCCATTTGGTAGGAAATGTGTCATCAAACAAATTTATCCAGATTACTTATCATGGCTGCTAACATCTAACTAACAAATATGTGTTTAAAAAGATGACACTTAATAAGTTTAGAGATAAAAAGATATTAGATACTAGCCTGTGAAAAGAAGATATTGGCCAAATGATAGATTGTGTATTTGAGCGGTATTCAACCTATTAAATAAAACGAATATTGTGCCAAATTCAGATTAGGCTAACTTTTGATATAAGAGAAGCTTACCATTTGTTCTTAGTTTACTGTCCTTGTATTTTCTCATAAATTATTTGCCCATTTTAAAAATAAGCGAATCCTTGAAAATAAATCTTCTCACTGTTTTTTAGCATACCAATATATCAGAACTATAGTGAGACATAATGTCTATAATTCTGGAAGAATTCTTTGGTGCTTGACTCTGAAAACAATAAGCATCCAACATATTTCTGTAGAATAAAATTTCAAATACATCCTCATAATTGGTCCCTATGGAGAAGAAAGAAAGAAACTAGATAGATAGATAGATAGATAGATAGATAGATAGATAGATAGATAGATGGATGAGGGAGGAAGGAAGGGAGAATAGAAAGAGAGAGAAGGAGGGAGAAAGGGAAGGAAAGAAGGCTGGAGATAGAGAGCGAGAGAGAGAGCGAGAGAGAGAGAGAGAGAAAAGAGCGGGGGGGCGGGGGGAGAGAAAGAAAGAAAACCAAATAAAAAATACTTCTATAGGACATCTAAAGTTTAATCTATGAATTGAAATGAAACTTGAAGGAGCAATTCAAGAAATATTTTGCTGCATCATTAAGGCTCTGAGACACAGATAAAACTGTACTCTCTCTGGTGAAGATATAAACTTGGGAACCTTTCCCTAATAGTTGAAAATTAGTGTTTAACAAAAATCTGGTGCTAGAATTGGGTGAACGTTTCATCTGTACCAGATAATGTAGACATTTTGTATTTTTATGTCTAACTTTCACAACCATTTTGCAATTAGAAATTATATCCATTTTAATAGTGCAGAGACTGAGATTTAGTTTAAGTCCCAGAATCTGAGGGAGAATCTAATTGTGGACCCAATGAACTTCTTTTTTTCCCCCTACTACTCCACACTGCATTCTAATTGACTGGCCATATTATAAGATCACCAAAAATTTATTTATATAAATGTGAAACTTCGAGCGCTGAAGTATTCTGAGGCAATAATTATATAATAAATACCCTCGAAAATATCCCTTCAAAACAACCAATGTACAATTGAAAAGGTAACAGATTATTTATTCATCATATCCCATATTAACATTTTATACTTCAACAATTTAATTAATGAGTAGTTGGCAATACATTTGTGTAACTATGTTTTAAACTTTTTGATCTCATTTTTCATCTCTTAAAATGAAAGACTCCAAATATGAGAGTGTTTAAGTAAATCATGGCCTAACTGTACATTTGTAAATGAAGCACATTTTGTAATGATGCTAATGAAATTTATAGAAATTCATAAGTATATAATATTATACTTAAAAACTGTATAGATATATGTATATATTGATTAAAAATAATATTATACAATGTTAATTATTCTGTTTTTGGATGATGGGCTTATGGACAATTTTGTTTTTACTATTTTTATATCTTCAATGTGGAATTTTTAGCAAATATCCTATTTATGGTTAAGAAAAATATTTTACTAACTAAATTAAAAATTAAATTACAGATTTTCAATTAAGATTTGAGAGCTTGAGGGCATGATAAAGAAAACTTATTGTATGATTCTGATAGTCATATAAATTAATATTAACACAACTCTAAAGAATCATTATAGAAAAATATCTTTACCCATCTTATCATAATCATTATAATTTCTTGGACTTATATGTTATCTTGTGGTTAATTTGGCCCCAAAATTAAAACTGTTAGTCTTCAGGCTTTAAAACACTTAGTAATGAGTATCAAGAAGGTCAGGGAAATCAAGATCTTTTAATAAGAGTAATTAAAAACCCAGTTAATGAGCAGATTTATATTGCAAGAACATGGGAAGAAAAGATGACATCACCACTATTACTTCATTCTACCTCTTTGAAGCACAAAAAAGAGTTGGAAAATGTGTTGTCACCCCAGATCTCTAGAATATAGTTTCTGTACCGCTTTGGGAAGAGGAGATGGATAAAATATTATAATTTTGCATAAATACCTAGAGTTTACCTTTATTAACCTTTACAATAAAATATTTTCTCTACAGAAGAAAATTTTAAGTATTAAACAGATTTTAATTTTATTTTAAGTGTTTTAATCATGAAATATTTTAAATAAAGAAAAAATCTATATCAGCGATGACCAAAAGAAATATTATTCAAGTCACATATGAGAATACAAATTTCTAAGTCACATTATTAAAAGTAAAAATAATCATGCAAAATTATTTAAATACTATAATATTTTATTAAAGTTGGTGTATTAAAATATCATTGTGACATGTTATTTATGTAAAATTACTGAGATATGTTACATTTGTGGGTTTTTTGTGCTAAGTCTTTGAAATCTCATGTGCGTTTTATGCATGTAACTCATTTCACTTTGGACTAGTCACATTTTATGTTCTCGGTAGCCACATGTGGCTTATGAGTACCATATTAGACAGCGCACAGTGATAAAATAGCTCACAATCATGTATCCCTCACCAAAATTTAAAATACTTTAATTCTTCAAAGAAAAATAAGTGGAAAAAAAAATGTGGCAAAATACACTCGTAGATACAGAGAACATTTTTGATGGTTGCCAGATGAGGGCGTTAGGGGAATGGGTGAAGTGGGGAGGGGTTTAAAGGTACAAATTGGTAGATACAAAATGTCATGGGGATGTGGAGTACAGCATAGGAATAGTCAGTAGTATTGTAATAACTGTGCATGGTGTTAGATGGGTACTGGATTTATCAGGGTGATCACTTTGGAAGGTATATAAATGTCTAATCGCTGTGTTATATATCTGAAATAAATATAATATTGTATATCAACTGTAATTGAAAAACAAAATTTTTTTTTTAAATAAAATATCGACCCAAGTCTAAAGCATCATTGGTTACAATCTGAGGAAAACATGGTGGTTGGTAAAGTTGTCCAGTTAGTTAGTTGAGAAAAGATAGCTTCCTAGGACTGTCCTTGGCAGTAAGAACTCTTCTAGAACACTTTACCATATTGCCTTTCCCATCTCATTTGCAATGATTTGTTCACATCTTCTTCCTGAACATACCATTGCCAAGGAGAAAGATGATACCCTCAGTGCAATGAAGACCTTTTTGAGGCTGGGTCCATCATTAAGCCTAGGCACTATCTATTGGGAGACTGATAACACTAGTTCTAAGGAGGTGGCCATAATGCCACTACCAATGTTTGTAATGAGGATCTGGACTTTATAGTTGCCAGCCACCCTCATCAAAATTGGGGTCACACCCATTCTCTAGTTATTAAAACATCAACAAAAATAAGCATTGTTTCTAGCGAACTCTCAGAAAAGAGACAGCACCATTTCTCTGTGAATCTTTTCTGTAATTTTGAAGTAATCAGTATTCGAGATAATAACAGCAATTGAACATTTTGGTTGTCACATGTGATTAGGTTTTTAAAAAAAGACCATTTAAACAATGGATACTAAACTGCACCATCTTCTCCAATTTAATTTATCTTTTGAATCCTTTTGTCTGTGTCTATGCAATTCAATCTTCATGCCTTTGTTTATCCTATTTTCATCCCTAGTATCCCTCCCTGTTATATCTTATTAGAATTCTACAAGTATTTTGAGATCCGGGTAAAACGGCAGCTCCCCTATGAAAGTTTTTTCAGTTGTAAACAATGACATCTTTCTCAGAGAACACATTATTAATATCTCTTTTATGGTTCTTAACTATAATTTGGGGCAGATTGTGAAGTTGGTCACTTGAACTTCTTTTTTTTCTCTACTGGGCAAATTATCTCTTTTCTCAAGTTGCTACCTGAGTGTTATTCATCATTCTGTCCCACATGTTTACTTGAACATAGTAAAATTTTATTAAATATTTTCTGAATAAATAAGGTCCAGCGTGAAGATATGATTAATGTAAATTCTTATCCTTTCTATTTCTGATAAATGGGAAGTGATCAAGTTTAAGTCATGGTACCCAGACATGGTCTGAGAAGTATGGCTGCATTTGAATGTGGTGATGTTTCCTGTGGATTATTTTCAAGAATCATTGAAAGTTATGAGATTGCAGAAAGTCTGTAGATCTGGTGGTACAAATAACCAGATTCAGTTTCAAGAAGGCTTATGCATGATTTCTAACCTAGTCATAATCATTGAGTGAGCTTGTTTGATTTGGGAACCAGTAGTAGAGTCCTGATAACTGATCGCTTTAAAACGCAACTTTGAAATTGGGATCCATTGCACTGTTCAAAACAGCAAGTGATGCTTGTGATGCTTAAGTCATGGTGCCCAGTAACTAAAGAAAATGGTGCATTACTACCATTTTGAACCCAACAGGCTTTCAAAGTAGATGTAGGAAATGGTGTTATGAATTCTCTGTCGTCTGGGATATCCATCGTCGGCAAGTCCAGTTTACATAAAATATTTTATTAATTAAGTGATGAAAAAAGTTCTGTGATGAAAAAAGTTGTTTTTTTGTTTTTTTTTGGTTTTTTTCTAAGCAGTAGTCTAATCTCGTATTCTGGTCACAGACGTTACAAAATAGTACATTTAAATAACATCACCTAAATTGCTATTATTCCATCAGGTGATCATTACATAAAATATAAATTCATAGGAAAATAAAGTTTGGGTAACGCAATTAAAAATATATGGCATACTTTGAAAAACAAATATGATATTCATTTTCTCATTAATGAGTGACCTTTAAGTAAATATATGAACAAAGTCAAAGACTAACAGGGAGTAGGTAACCAGCCTGGAAACTTCCTTTTGGCCTGTACTTCAAACAGGCACGATATACCATGAGTTTCTTGTGAAGAAGAGAGCAAAATATTACTGGCTTCTATCCAAAACTACTTTTTATCTGTTTATAATCTTAGCTCTCCCAGCCCTCCCTTTGTCAGTATCCACCATTTTGTTGCCACAATCTGTAATTAACCTGTTCATTGTGACACCTAATCTACATTTTCCAGTGACTAGAACCACCAGGAATTCAGTTCACCGGAATTAAAGGGAATTGCCCTTCCTTACCCCATCTGAATACAACACAATGAGTAAGTGGCTTGGCAAAGATATAGTATCTTTGTGCAAATCAAATAAAAGTCTCCCCTTTCTCCAGGTGAGCCTAGCCCTGCTCTAGCCTCTCCTCGCCCCATTGCCAAGGGCCCTTGCGTACTAAACAATCTACACCGCTGTGTATGGCAATCCTACCAGTCCTTGCCCCTTATCTCTTACTTTACAATGTTAATTTTTCTTTTCTGAAAATAT
>NW_011888810.1:8495343-8524331 GCF_000151845.1 Pteropus vampyrus
AATTAACCTATTTTGTCCCTAGAACTGATTTGCATTATTTTCTTCCACTGGATCTGAAAAATCAGAGATACTGAAGGAGAAAGATTTCTTAGAGATGGGTCTCATTCTTAATCAGAGCCAAATTTTGGAGACCGATTCAAATGAACCCTTTTTATGACTAATTTGACATAGCATGTGTTGCTTCCTCTGAGACCTTTATCACACTTAATCCTGTATGTCCCTTCACCTTTGTTGAGTAGCTGTCCTTTACCAAATAATAAGGTGACTAAGATTTCTGGAGGACTACATAAGTGAGTGGAGAAACAGATATGCAAATATGTCAGTCATGTTAAACATAGTAAATGCCACGGCAGAGGAATGAATAGCACACATTGGGAGTCTAGAGAATGGAAGTTACAGTTCTTTCCTTAATACTATTTAAGAACTTGTGTGGGGGGGTAGGGGGAGGATTAGACACATGAAAGCACAATCAGTCTCTGCATCTTTTGTGCTGAGATTATACTGTAATGCCATTATTTCTTTGTATCTTCACCGGAAGGCTTGTGGCTAATTTATATGCTTGATTGAAAGGCAGCAAGAGCTTGTGCATGCATGCAGCGGATAAAAGCCTGGTCTTGCCAAAAACAAAACAAACAAACCAAATAAAATTTAAAAAAGAAAGAAACAAAGAAAGAAAACTGAGCCCTACAGTGGGCACAAAAGCTTAGCTCTGCAAGAATGTTAAACCCTATTTTAGTTCTCTGCCACTGAATTTAAAATGAGATTTGAGGACTGTAAGTGTTAAGAGGAGTGAAGCAATTTCAAGTGACAGAGTTCAAAGGAGGTGGTTATGCATTTCTAAATGGGTACTGAATTTTCTTTAGAGATATTTTGCACTTAGAAATAAAGAGTTCAGTTGAGACCATCACCGAACTTTCTAGAGAAAATGGCCTATGCAAATAGACCATATCTTTTACTGAAAGCCACAGTCATAGTAATTCTAAGCTTCATTCATTTAACATTTCACAAATATTTATTGAATACCTACAGTATGCCGGGCGGTGGGAAAACCAAGCATAATATTTCAAAGGGATCTGTATGTACTTTATATCCCCAAATGGTATTTGTTACTAAATATTTTTCAACTATAGGCTAATAATCATAATCATAATCATAATGAAATGGTGATTTTGTTTATAATTTGGGGAAAAAAACTCAGATAAAGGAATAGCCATATAACTTCATAAGGAACCATTTCTTACAGAAAATAATGACACAAAGAGAATTTATATTTATTGATAGAGGGTTAGGGAGTATCTAAAGGGAAGCACATATTTTGGCTTTGTTTTTTTGTTTGTTTGTTTTGTTTTGTTTGCAAACCCTCCAGAAAAGACATTGCTCTCTACTATGCCTTGATGAACTATTTAATAAAAAAAAAATGTGAGAAGTTTATACAAAAAATATGCCATAGCTATGGAAGGAAATATGCAGAATTAACCTAAGACTAAGTTTTCAATCTATATTCTCATGAAAAAATTTTACCATCTGCACTTGTCTACTAAGTTTTGCTTTCATTCTACTTGCAAAATGCTGTATAAAATTGGCAGAGTAAGCATTATTATCAATATTTTGTATAAGTCCTGAGTTTGCAATGGCACGACATATATATCATTATTTCTAACTAGCATCCCTGCCTCTTTGGACTGGTGAGAAAATCCTCAGTCTTGCTTTGGAAAATCATCCCTACCTCCTTCCCTTCCTATCTCCATTCTCTTCCACATTACATCCCTCCAAATGATCCTTATTAAATTACCTTGTTTCAATTTCTGTCCTCCCTCACCCCTTACTGTGGTCACTGGAACGATTAGAATATTTCATCCCCTGACATCCATAATTGTGTCACAGATGGGCATATAATCCCAAGTGGACCACTCACAATGCCCCATAACGTTTGTTATAGGGATGCTAAGAACCAGGCCTTTCTTTCAAGAATTATAAGCTCTAAAGACTAGATAAGTCCTTAGGACTAGATATGCCTTTGGAATACAATATCTATAAAATAAATTTGTATCAGCTGCAAGTTACAAAATTGGTTCTATTTGAAGCAGAGAGAAAGATAATGCTTGCAAGTGATTCTGAATATAATATGGGGACCCCATTTTGCACTCTCTACCTCTTACCCCTGCCATTCTTTGTGTTGGATCAATTGTTAAGCAGCAAAATCACTGCCATCAGTTCACACTTCTTTGCTATTTTCTGCCTTGGGAATTATTTTCATTCCAGAACCAATCATGGTAGCTAGAAGGCTGGAATAATGCACAGATTAGCCACATTTAGATTATGTGAATCATCCTGTCTCTGGGACTTGAGGCTAAGCTCACTCACGCCATGCGGGTAAAAGTCAGGGAAGTGGTGATTTCCTAAAGGTAAAGAAGGTCCCCTTTGCAGAAGGGAAAAGGCACAGAAAATGGCAAAAATAACATAAAGCATATCAGATTTCAATACAGAACAAAAAATGGGGATAGAAAAGCTGGACTGTAGAACCTAATACTTTGGACCCAACCATGTTTGAAACTGTCCATGTATGTCAATCAATTCCATTTCGTTTGCATTAACCTTTGATTATTTGAAATCAGAGCTTTGTTTGATAGAAGGTTGAAAAGGAGACATATACTGATAAATATTTTGAGGCTTAGAGAGACAACTTCTTTGTACTTATACTGAAGCTCTGTGCTCTGATTAGTCTCAGTTTTGCTGTTTGCTTGCTGAGTCAAATGTGCATCATGCTACCACCCTTAATTTCAACTACATTTTTTAAAATAGTGTACTATTACCTATATTTACTTTTTAATTCCATGCAATTGTATGGTTTACTTTTCTTTTTTATTTGAAATGGTAACAGCAGATATCTGCTCCAATAAATTAGCATTTCCATCCCCTCTGACTCATTTGAAAAAACCATTTCAAATCACATTGAAAAATGGAAATGGTGAAGGGAAAGAGAAAAGATTCATGATATACTTTATTTTATTATATCAAATTGCTAGTTGGAATTAGTCTATCTATTGTATACTCTTTTGGTGGGTCTTAGATTTCCACAGAAGACGACACTGTGTTGAGAATTACTGTGAAAAGGATTTGTTCAGAAAATGCTCTCTAGAAAAACAAATAAGAAAATTGGTGAAGCAAGACAAGGAAGGGAAAGAAGGGACATAATTCAGGCAAAGTCCCAGTCTCAGCCTGATCTTTCTCAGCAGTTCTGAAGGGTAAATTGCATCTTAGTGTTATCCCAACTTGAGGAAAGGGAACTGAGCTTAGATGTTTCTGCATGAGTCACTGGCTAAGATCCATCCTTCACTGGGATGATATGTGATATGTAAATTTCCAGACACTTCTTCTGTAGTCAAGGAAAATAAAGTGACTCTAGGATAACTCTGAATAGTCATAGATGCAGCCATTAGATGGAAGAGCACCCAAACTAAAGAAACGGGTCACAGAAACTGTAGAGAGATCTGAGAACATCTAGACAGAACACTGACAGTGTCTCTAAATAATAAAAATGCAAGAAAAACACAAACACTGCTTATATGTAAGTCTATACCATTAATACTTTTGTGAATAATTTCTTTAATTTAGTATATGTTTTAACTGGTGGTATTTATTTTCAAAACTACAAGTGGTAGTTATTTCTTCAATATGTGTTTTTAAAGAAATATATTGATAACTTGAAACAAATTCCAACCTTGACATTAACTCAGTGCACAATGTCAGAAGTCAGCTAACTATTTTCGCTTTGTTCAGAGCCCTAAGCATTTACATATATAAGATGAGTCACCTCCTCCAGAGGGACTGTTAATGAAGAATGCTTTCAAACAAAGACATTTTCTGAGCCTCAGTTATATCTTTAGTGTCTCCACAGAGTTCAGCTATTATGAGATTTCTGGGAGGCTGTGGTGGGCAGCTCCTCTTCCTGCCGTTAGATAGCTCCTATAACACATCTTTGTGTGCTTTCAAATAGAAAGACAAGTGAAGGCTTTCTATAATCCAGAAAATAAATGCAGAACTCTCTCCATTTAAAAACAAAGAACTATGATCCGGTGTTCGTTTTTTTTTTTGGTTTTTTTTGTTTTTTTTTTCCTTGTCATTTTCTCCCTAAACCTTCAACTTCATCCTCTATTTCCTAAAGGTTATCTTTTTAATCTTAAAATTTTCCTCTAATCTTGTTTTAGCTTCTTTTCCCGTGGGTTTTCTAGGAGCCTCTAAATTTTATTATCTTGATCAAGTGTGGTTCGGTTCTTATGGTTTATTTTTTCTCTAGGGTTTGGTCACATATTTTAATATGTCTCATTATTCTTGATTGAGAGACTGATACTTTATTTAAAATGTAGAAATTAGTCGAGGCTCTACATATTATTATTTTCTTTTGACTTCTGGCAGGCAGCTAGGCTTTAGTGCATGAATCAACCCAAAACCTTAATGAAATTGTCCTTTGAGTGATTAGAATCAGAGATACAACCTCTTTGAGAGCTGGCCTATTTATAGCTCATACTCTTAATATGTAACACTTCCATAGTCAACCAAAAATCTAAAGGCTTTACTAAGCCCTTTCCTCATTTTCGCTCTTTGATTTTTAATTATTGTCTCTCTAGTCTTCTGAGTCTAGCAAAGAAAAAATTCTGCTTAACTTTACAGCTCTCGCCTGCTAGGTTTGGACTTCGCAATTACGGGAGAGGAAAAGTCATGATAAACATCAGGGTTACCTTTTCTTCTCCTTCTCCTCTCTTTCTGGAAGTTGGAATCCCGAGTTCTCCTTGGCACAGTAGACGTCAGATATCTTCAAGTTGATTTTTAAAAATATGTTATTTAGATCTTCACAGTAGAAAAAAATGGTTTGAAGGAAATGAGTCTGTCATTGCCAAAGCAGAATATCAGCATGTTTCTGGGAAAGGAGACGTTGGGGCGACTGGGAAAGATTTAAGGAACTGACACATCCATGGAACCAACATAATCTCCTTTTTCAATTATCTAGAATCTGCATATGATTTTGATGTATTTCACATGATTAGAAATCCATATGTGAACAGAAATATATACACATGTGTATATATATCTTCTTTTATAAAGCAATGTGTGAAATGGGTTCATGCTTAATATAACGGTAGTGGACAAATGGCTGTAAAAATCATTAATCCCTAGTTTATTAAGAATCTGCCCAAAATTGAGAGGTATGATATCCTTTTAGTGAAATTTAAAATAAATTGCTAAAATAATATAAAATATTACCTACAATGCATTAATATGACAATTTTATAAATTAATTCAATCAACAAAATGTATTGATATTTGCCTGGCACTGTTCTAAGCAATGGCAATACAGCTATATTAATCATGCCTTTTACTGTCTTTATTTGATGATGCTTTGACATGTTGGACCTCCTGGAACAGGGAGGAGAAGACCCTCAAGGGTTAGCTAATTTCTAGATAGCAAACAATGTGCTCGTGATGATGAAAACAAACCAATCCTGAGTCAATATTTCCACCTCCCCCACCCCTTTATCAGTTTGTTGCATTTGGGGACACTATCTTCCTGCTTTAAATCACTCCAGGACCAGACATTAGACAACTAGAGACCACCGTGAGAGCCCAGAGCCCCTGAGACAATTCCGACTGTGCAATCCTAAGTCTGCTTAGCTGATTACCCTGCCTTGCTTATATTTTCTCACAAAACAACTCCTTACAGGCTTTTGCCCATGCTTTGCCCTTTCTCCTTCTGCCTCCTGACTGGCCCAGCTGCTTTCCCATGTGGCTCCAAGTGGTATGGCACGCCTTTTCCTCTTGGGAACACTGAATAACAAACTGTCTTTTCAATGACTGTCATTTCCTGATCTGTTGACTTTACTATATCTGAATAAATACAAAATCCTGAGTATATTTTACAACAACAGTTATGAAGAAAGTTTGCATTCTCATAGAGAATAGACAGTAAATAAATGGGCAAATAATGTTATGAGGTTATAAATATTCTGAAAAAAAAAACAAAACAATAATGTGAGAGCAGCCGTTTGATAGGACCGACATAGAGTGGTGAGGGAAGATTGGCGTGAGGAGAGGCTTTTGAAAGGACATTAGAAAGTAAGAGGCATTCAACCATGAGAACACTATGGGGCAGAAAGGGTTCCTACTATCTGCATACTAGGTAATCAGATTGAATTTTATTTGCAGGTGCTCTGTAATAATAATTCCACTTTCGCCTACTTGCTTGCCTCATCTCCCATTTTACCATATCTCAAATTCCTAAAACCTTGGATTGATAGAGGAACAGACACAAATTTAGGCTTATTATGGCCACGTACAGCTGAGAGAAAGTTTTAATATATGTATTTGCCTTAGAAAAATTAAAAGTTGGCACCAACTATCAAACCAAAAATTTATCTGAGAGGTGACAAAATTGCCTTGATATGCAATCCTGCCTGATTACCATTTTTGGTCTTTTCAAGTAAAATGAATAAGATAAAAGAAAAATGTAAGTGATTTTTTTTTCTCTTTTGATTTGAACAAAACCATCTGATGAATTTCATCCTGATCATTTTACAAAGAAAATCAGAGGTTGACATCACTGCCTGTGGCAGCAAGACACCATCTTTACCTAATAAAACACCTTTTCACATATGTATGAATAACACCATATTTTATTAGCCTGAATCCTTGCTTTTGAATTCTTGACTTGAGTTCAGAATAAGAATTCAAACTGGCCTCAGCTGCTCCAGCCAGAGGTATTTTAACTCAAACGAGAACAGCACAGTGTTATAGGAGAATCAGAACATAATTCTTTATACGAAGTGTTTTGGCCCATGATTAAAATAAAGCCTTTATTCACAAAACTTAGAAAATACAAGTAAATATATCCCAAATTGCAAGGTCGTTTTAGGAAAAAAGCTGATTCATCCTTTGAAACTAGTCATTACAGTAACTTACTCTACATTACCATTTTTGATCCAGAAATTTTGAGCAATGTGTTTTAAAAATGTTAATAATTCCACCAATTGTTCAGTTGCTACAGAAAGTCAAGCACCATCTGAGACCATTTCCACTTTTTTTTAAATTTCTAGTAATAATCAAAATTCTTCGAGATAATTAAAAGTATTAAGTATAGACCATCAGACATTCCGATCTTAAGTATGTACCCACGAGAAATGAAAACATTTTTACACAAAGACTTGTAGATAAATGTCTACAGCAACCTCATTCACAATGACTATAGCCTGGGGTAGGTGGAGAGAACATAAATATTCATCAACAGGTAAATCGATGAGCAAAATGAAGTATATTCATACAATGGAATACTATTCAACAATAATACGCAAAAATAGAAAATCAGAACTACTGACACAAAATAGCAATGGGTTTTTAAATCTTTATGCTGAGTGAGAGAAGCCAGGCATCAAATATCCTGTTTACATGAAATATGTCCTCATGCATGATATCACAATGTAAAGCATTAGTTACCTGTCGCAGAGAGCAGAAGATGGATGGATTACAGAGATGTCACTTTGACAGTGATAGAAATGTTCTGTATCTTGATTTTGGTGGAGGTCTCAATGGAATATAAAAATGATTAAATTACATCAAAGTAGATAGATGCAGAAATTATTTTAATGGATCAAGTTTACTGTATGTAAACTATTTCTTAATAAAGTAATAAAGGAAACAAAAGAGAGAAGGAAACCAAAGCTGAGACAATACTTGTCTATAAAGTCATACTACTACCAAGAAGCAAGGAAAGTGACAGGATTCTTTCTCACTTCTTTCTGGACCTAAATAGTAGCCTCTTTCCTTTCCATCAGAAGCAGGAAAAATAATTCTTGAAGAAGTTTTCTTCTTTACACTTTCAGAATTGTAACCATTTATTATGTTATTAATTTAATATTCAGAACTATTCTGTTACGTATAGTGCTATAACTTTTAAGTAGGAGATACAAAAATAAGTGTTTATTTTGATAACTGTGACAGGAAGTCTTGAAATTTTATGTGTGAATTTTTAGATGAAGCTACTTGGAGAGGGTCGTATTATATAAATAAAATATGTGTTTGGCTTCATATTATGCTGCTAGAAATATGTTGAATATGGTATATATTTTTAGGATATTTAAATAGGTGGTTTAAAATTAAATGCATAGTTTTCCTGTTTATAGTTAGTTCAATGATAAATATGAACATTCTTTGATCCCTTTGAGATTCATGTGCACATATGGAGATCAAGATGTCCTTCTAGTCTTCTCTCCTATTAATCAGGTGCAGAAACTGAGACCACATAAATTTGGGCAACATGTATAAAAATATTAAATGAGGATGCACACTCAGTAATGTTTAAGCAACAAGTGAGTGAATAAATATGAAAAAATATTTTTGAAGTTTAATTAATAGGAAATTATTAACTAATCATTGTTGTGTAAATGGAAGGTAGTGTTGAGACAACCTTAATGCTTTCGGTGTTTCCTTCCAATTTGCACTTGCATAGATGAGATAGTTAATGTCAACACTTCATACTTACATGATGAACCAATGCATGAGTAACTTTGGTTGTCTAGTAAGGCATTCTTGCAATTCTGCAGTGATAGCGAATAGCTAAATAACAGAAGATTGGTAAAAGCAGATAAATGTCTGAAAGAGAGTTGTGAATGGGATCAAGTGAAAGGCAGTATGGAATACCAAAGCAGATTTACCCCAAGGTGATCTGTTTGCCACAGTGTACAATTTTATCATACTTTTTTATTCCGCTCAAATGCAACAAAACTTGGCTACAAAAATAGGTCATTTCATATTTTGTTTTAGTATTAACAAAACCATCTGCTGAATTTAATTTTGATCGTACAAATGCAAATTAAGGGATGGAGGCCTAGACTCTGCAGAGCGATAAAAAATTTACCCAAAACAAATACGATTAAAACAGTTCTCATGCAGGTATGTCTAACTGATGTAGTAGCATCTGCTTTTTTTCTGTTCAAAGTTAGGAGATTTAGAATATATGACTTCCCCCACAACCTGGTTTGAGACACAGATAAAAGTTGTTTGCCTCTTTTCATCAAAGTATGCCTATTGTTTCCAATTAATAAAGGAAAATTTTAGTAATATGTTAAAACTGTAGTCTATCACTTCATCTCTCAATTATAAAGATTGAAGTATCATAATTAATATTAGTGTCTCAAATGCTGACTCAACAGTAAAAATATTGATTCTGAGAATAGTTTATTAAAGCATGCTGACATTGCTAATCATATGATGGAATAAACAGGGTGTTTTTTCATTCCAAGCCATTCAGTGTCATTTATATTTGGGTTATCCATGCTCTTTATGTGTTTTGAGTTTAGCACGCCTTTGACGGCAGGTAGAGAATTTGCACCTTGAGGTATACAGAGAAGTTGGTGTAAAAGAAACCTAGCATCATTCAGTTAATATTTTTATTACCTTCTTTCAGCCTGGAAAAAAACACTGCATCAGAGTCAAGGAGTCTAGGATACATTTAGAGCCACCTTCACAGCGTAAATGAAGGATAAGAGACAACTTAGCTTAAAAAGGAAGAGCGAGCATTGGAATCAATTGGACTTCCGTTTAAATTCCAGGTTATACTCTCACCAGCTTTAAATCTTTATAGGATTAGTGTAGGTAACTAAAATATCTGAGACTTTCTTTTCTCACATATGCAATGCCAATACTAACTGTACCCAGCTTGCTGAACTGTCACAAGTTCACCTTGTTATTCATGCCAAGGACAATGAAATGTATCTGTGATATAAATAGCTTTCTGATTATTTATTTACTGCTGATAAATTTCCTGTTTGTTTTTATTTAAAACCTTTATAATATGGAACTATTTTTAGCATCACTAATGAAAATAATATCTCTATTTTTCTAGTGCTTTGCAGTTTAGAATGTGCTTTCAGAGGTTCTTCAAGCCTGAAAGAACTTTGATATTATACTAATTTTAAACTTGAAAATATTGATGACTAGAGACCTTAGCCAGCTTTACCTAAGGATGAATGACTACTAAATGGTGGATTTGCATCTTAACACAGAATTTCTTACTTCAAAGTGAATGTAGTTTCACTACCCACACAGTCAAACACTTGGATGTCAGCCCAAAATTATGTTGCTGCCTTGATTAGCATCAGATCTGGGACTCAAAGTCAAGTCTGACTGACACTTACTGGCATTGTGACACTGTGTAGAAATTAAACAGTCTGAGCTTACTTTCCACATCTACGGAATTGGGACCATATAGTATCTATACCACATACATGTTGCAAACATTAACTGATCTAAAATATGTGCAATTGGCAGGAATATCTCCAGGACCTATGAAGCAGTATCTTCTTATTCTTCTGAATTCAATTTAATTTAATTACAAGTGTCCATGTGCCAAAACAGGCACAGAAATGAACAGTAATGATTTTGTTGTCCCTTCTACCTTCCTTATGCATTATCTGGAAACTGAGTCAGTCATCATTCTTGGCCCATGCCCGAATATCTACCTCGAGATGGGTGCCCTTTCTATTGGCATTACTCCAGGTCTCTAAAAGTATGAAATTGCACAGGCATTAGTGCAGCACCCCCTACGTGCTCACACACATACACACACACATACACACACTCACACCCCTACCTACTCACCATGATTCCATGGAGATATGAAACCTCATTCTCAGGAAATGCTTCTCTCTCTCCAATGCTTGAAGAACACAGCCTCCATCCTTCCCTTCTTCTCACTTTAATCTTTCTTTGGATTTATTGTTGAAGCCACAGACTGGAAGACCTGTGGGCCAGACATAGCATGAAGTCCCATTTTCTTAGAGTTACAAAATGTTGTCTCATACTGAGATTAAAAATAATAATGTGTTCCAAATCATCAAAGGGCAAAAAATGTCACAATTTTACATTTCTTTTTGAAAAATCATGAACTCTAGCGTCACTAGTCTAGTATTCTGGCAAGGCAACAAGTGACCGAAGTTGAATAATAGCTACCACCTTCTATCTGCCAAAGTGCCACCATTGTCCTCTTGACATTGAGGCTGTAGTTCAGTGACTGTCTATCATCCTAATTCTTTATTGCATTTCTTAGAATTCTTTATGGTTCTTTTAATTCATTTGATTTTCCAGTCTACCCCCAGGGAGCTGTTTGTGAATACTGAGATTTATAAAATAAAACAATATAACTCTCTATTTCTTCAAAACACTTATCTCACTATATAATCATACATTTATAATTGTCATCCTCTCTTCCCAGATCATAGCTTCCAAAAGTGGAGACTTTGCCTTATTTTACTCATTATTTTGCTTCTAGAATGGTGACTGAGGCATAGATGTTTTTCAGTAACTGAATGAATGAATGAATGAATGAATGAATGAAATAAAACTCTATAACTCTCTTTTGGAAATGAGGACATACAACGTTGACATCACTCTGCTTAGTGTCAAAGAAATTAACATAATATTTAAAATTAGGTTATCCTACGCTAGAAAAGATTCAATAAGTAACCCTGTTTCACATGCTACATTGATGCTGTTTACTAATTTTGTTACTAGGATTATTATAGAGTTCCCTATTAAAAGAATTAACATACATAAATCAAATATATGTGTTGAATGAACAATAATTACCTTCCCAAAAATGAGGACAAAAAAACAAAGTTAGTAATACAATTTAACTGATTGTTTGCTCCCAGAGAACTTGGGCCTCAGAGTTAAGAAGAAATGGATGTTTAATCTATCAGCAGTGATGATGGTGGTAGTGGTGGTGATATTCTTCATCATCATCATCAGTCATCGTCATGTTGAAGTAAATTTCTAGACCCAAGATGGAGCCTCTCCTGCCTGGGGTGCTATTGCAACAACCCAAAACTTAAATAACTTTTGCGTCCCTGTAAATGTTCTGCTTGACCATAAACTCACTATATCCACTCCACCAGCATTAAATGCCAAGCCAGCGCTGAGCTCAGTACTTCCTTCCTTGTTCCTTATTCATTTTTTTTTATTTGTTTCTTTCTTGTTTTTATTCTTTATCCTATAAAAGCTTCCTGCCTTTTGCCCCATTTGGCAGTTCTCCAGATCCTTGAGGATGGAGACAGCCCGTTTCATGAAGTGCTAAATAACGTTTGCTTGTATCACCTACATTGTCTTTCTCAGTCATTTTAAACAATAATAATGTGCGGAAAGAAAAATCATGTTTAGTTACAACTAACATAGTTTAACTAACATGGTTCGTTTGAGAAATTGTTCTATACTTTTAGTGCCATGTAAATATCTGGATTTCTCTCCAATTTTAGCATCTAAACAAAATTTGCCACTCCACTTTGATGTTATTAAACCATTGTTCCTGCTGTTACAGAGGTCACAACCTGGTAGTGTCATATACACAACAATGTATATACATGATGCAATTTGAGAGATGGTGTTCCTCTAGACAAAGGGTTGTTGGGAACACCAAAGCAATCCTGATTAATTCTACCTCGACTGGGAAAAGCTTTAGAGAAAATAGACATTATAGTTACATACACATAGATGTAAAATCCCCAACATATTCAAATACACATATGTATATGGATAGTTATAATTATCACATGCCATTGTGAAACATGGTATGTAAATGCTACATTTATTTTCACTGTCTATGGCTGCATACTGGGTTGCTATGACAACATAGATTAATTAAGGACCTTTCTATTACAATCTTAACTTCTTAAAACTTGGAAGCTTTAATCATCCTCTACCTGTACATTTTATTTTAAAAAACAAACTCATGTCATATGCTGAATTATTTGTACAATCCTCTTTATCCTCATTTCCAACCAAGATATACTTTGGTTTTAAGAAACCCTTCTCTTGTTTGGCATCATCTTCTTTCTCATAGTTTACAAAGGAAATAACTCATTAAGATATTACTTTTTAAAAGAGTAAACAGAGGCACAGATGTGACTTTCTTGTCATTAGAAAAATAAAGATGATCGAGATTTACTTCTTATTTGTCAACACAAATCCTATGGTTATTATTGCATCATTAAAGAGACAGAAATATTCATTTTTCTTCTTTGTAGTTATGATTGTGTGAATTTTAATTAAGGAAGGAAGAGTTTAAAAAGTCACTGTTTAGGGAGTGTTTCCAATGTTAATAATGCCACCATCTTGCTCGATGAATTTTAAATCTATGTAAAGGTTATATTAAATTTTGAAATTGCTATAACGTATGCTTTCCTCTAGTGCATCATTCGTGGTGACTACCAGCCAACCTTAGTCCCAGACACTTCATTAAACACTCCACGATTGTTGAAACAATTAGCTTAACAATCAATTTTAGGAAGTGCCTACTCATTTAACCAACTAGAATAAGACAATTTAATAATTAATGTAGGCTTTATCATTGATACCTTCAAAGTACATTTTAAAGCAACATTGTATCCACAGAGGTAGGTGTGTGTGAATACACCATGAATATCCAATAATTCTCCTAGCCCAGCATGCTAAATTAACAGCAGGAGTACAAACTGTCTCCTCAATATTACTTTATTTGCACTCATGCGCAAACAAATTCCTTTTAGGATGTAAAAGCAATTTCTTTCTGATTAAAAAGGGTGATTTATGCCCAATTCCAATCCTGCAGTTTATCATCAGTGTCTATGCTAATCACCAGACAAATATTTATTCTTCCCATGTTCCTTTTGGAGCCACTACTCAGCGTGCTGGGTCACGTGATCAGACCTTGTCCTCAAAGGTTTGTGTTTTTCTTAGTTTGGGTTTTCTTGAAAGTACAACCTGAGATGTGGACTTGGACATGGGGTAGTTTATTCCGGGGTAATTCAAGAATGCAAGCTGATGGAGTTAGGATAGTGATACAGAGACAAAAGGAAGTTAATAAAGGGTGACTTATCAAACTGGTTACTGCAGTGGGTTTCTGGAGCTCAGTCCCACTGGGGCCTCTCTCAAGAAATATATCGAATGCATGTTGAAATTGTCCTTCCAAGGTATAGGAAGATGCCGTGCACACCCTTGGATTTCTGTTCTTGTTGAGCATTACATTTGGTGTCACTTTCCATAGCCTTAGAGAAAACAAAGAGGCAGAGACCCCTGTGGGCGGGAACATGGGCTGTGTGCAGGGAGCTGCCTGCCGTCAGTGTGCTAAAATTGGCAAAGTGGGGAGATGCTCCCTAGATTTTAGCACATATGTTACATACTCTTCTACAGCATCAAATAGAGCACAGTTTATGCCAAATGGCTTTATAAATAGACGTGTTTTTTACCGATGATGAAGAGATCAGATCCAACTAGAATGTGGTAGGAGTTCCCAGGAATGTACACAAGACAAATCTGAGCCTGAATTTCTCTCCCTAAAATTCTTCATCAGGGTAATGGTCAAGCTGCTAATACTTACGAAATAGCATCACAGGCCTTCAACAACTATCTCCTATGTATCTCTTCCAAAGCTTCAGTCCCCTCTGCCATCTTCTACACATGTCTTACTGTAGGAATATCAAACTATTTATATTTCCCTGAATGTATCATACTGTTTGCAGATGTTGTTTTTTCCCCAGAATAATCTTCTCTGAATGGTCTCATGGGGAAAAAAATTGACACGATTTTCAAAACTCAACTAACGTGTCATTTCTATTCAAGAAGCCTCCAGTAACCCCACCAAACTAGGCAAATCTCCTGCTTCCCCCAACTCCCACATACACTCAATACCATCATGGGAACAGATACCTGCCTTTGGAGCATTCGAAGGTTATTACAATACTTGTTAATGCGTTATTTCCTTTGAGCTTTAAAGGCTGCAGCAGTGCTTGTCTTCCATGGGTCTGACATGGGACCTGTACATGGTAAGCAATTTCCACTGAATGGATGGTTGACAAACACATTCATTTAAGATGATATAACTTCTTAGGTAATCTGTCAGACTCCAATTGCTCTTGGTATTGTAGAATATATCGCAGACATTTGTGTTTTACTCTAGTTTGATTTTTCCAAGATTTATTCACCATCATTTTTTTAAAAAAGAAAACTTAAAAACATGGATAAGGACGCAGAGAATCGCTTCTATAAGTTTAAACTCTGTTAACATACACATCTGAAAATATGTTTTTTAATAGTTTTCTATAGGGAGCTATGACCAGTTTCATGGAATGCTCTATGAGCATTGCGCTACCCCTCTGAAATTCTTTGATCTTTGAAAGTCCTTCTCTGAATATGAACAAGTATAAGAACAAACAGAAACAGAGACTGACTTACAATTCATGCATCTGATGTTCATATTTGAGCGCTCTTTTCAAATATCCATCTTTTTTACTTCTTGACATCTCAAGGATACATTAATATAGAGCATTGATACATTTATATAAAGGACAATTGGATTTGGTTAATTTAGGACTCTAGTAGAACGAAAAGCTGATTGAATCAATGTAATAGTGATAGTTGATGAGCTTCACTAAACACAAAACAAAACAAAACAAAACAAAACAAAAAAACTAAAAACAAACAAAGAACAGAAAGGCCCCATCACCAATCTGACTGAAACACTCTATTATTGTTCATATGACTTTTTACTGAATCTTGTCTGTATCATTGGCAAACTGAGGCTATTATATTGATTATCTGCAAAGGAGCATTGAAATGAAACTGTGTTGTTAGTGGAACTGGACCAGGAGTTAATGCCAAATGTGAATCTGGGTCACAGAACATGAAAACATTATGTGTCCATAGACAAATCATTGGATTTCGGCATCTTTGTCTGGTAAGTATGAAGAATGGACTAAATTAATTGTTTATTTGATAATATGGTCCCTAGACCCTTATTAGAATTTCCAGAGAGATAGCCTGTGAACTGAGTTATAACATATGGTTTAGTCCTGCCTGAAATTTTCTTTCAGCTCAGAATATTAACAAACATAAATATAAATTTGACCATGTTTAGAGGCCAAAGTAGATTTTTATGGTAAATTATCTTGAAATGGCAACATGTGATGATTCATTGAATACGGAAAGAATTTATAATAATCCTCTTGGTTCTAATACCTTTCCCCCTTCTTGACGCTTTTTAAAAATTTTTTTGTCAAAAAATTTTTTTTAAATTTTTAAATTATTTTATATTAGTTTCAGGTGTCCAGTAAAATGGTTAGACATTTATATAATTTTTGTAGTGATCCCCCTCCACAAGCCTTTCTTTTCTTAGTACTCTGCTTTTTTCTCTATTTCATTTTTATGAAGAAAAATTCGGTTCTTCTCAGATTTTGCTGTTCTCTTTACTATCTACCCTAGCCAGTACAACTAAGGTCTGGTAGCTGACAGAGAAGTTAAATAATTCTGTCTCTTTAGATTTTTGTGAAGCGGGAAGATAATTATTCCTTATCATTTATTTTTAATTGCATATACATATTTGTGTGCGCACACACACACACACACACAAGCTAATTCTAATTTAAATATGTTTTAATGCTATATCTTTGAATTGGGAGACACTTTTCAGATTGCCATATAGCTTCTATACTAGATTTCACATATTTTTAAATATCCCATAAATCTAAGACTAAGTTTTATTTTTTTAAGAACTAAGAATCTTCCTCTTTTTTTTTTTTGTAGTGTTTGAAATGAATTTAACATGATTATAGTCCAAAAGGCTGTTTTAGTAGAGTTAAGACTAATTGTGGAGATTTCAAATAAATGTCTTTCTCATACTATTAGCAAGGTGATAAGGAAAAAGTAAGTGACTAAAAAATACTAAATCTCTGTCAAATATAAATGATAATGGTCTATAGGACAATGTAATGTGCTGAAGAGAAAATGGCATTTTAAGTAAAACAGAATGACTCAGTCTGGTGTTACCCATTGATATGTGGCCTCGTTTAAATTGTTTTGCTTATTTAACATGGAGATAATACTTATTTCACACAACTATGCAAGGCAAGGATATGAAAATTTTTTAAAAACTAACTTAAGTGAATACTATAGCTTAATATTCATCACATAATAGACACTGAAAATATACTACTTCTCTGTTTTCAAAAGGTTTGCTTTTAAAGATCCAAAATTCAAAAATAGCATTCTAATAATAATAATAAAATATAACATTTATTTTCTACACCAGATTGTATTTTAACAATTTGTATTTTAATTGATTCATGTGTAAAGGACAAAATGAAGACCAATTCACTTCAGAGGCTGCAGTCTATTATTTTGAGTGTTTTGGGAGAAAGAGTTTTAGTTCCCTGAGGAAGACATGACTTTTGGAAATAAAGACTAGCCATGGGGTGCCATGTCTGTAGAACTGATGGATGATCAAGCCAGCTCCTACAAATTTGAAGTAAAAAGTAATAAAACTCTTCTCAGAGGGAAGTGCCAAAAATATCTGGAGCAAAGTAAGACCCATTTGAAAAGATTTTAGCCTCCCGAGCTGATGATAACAACTACAATCGCATCAACTCTCTTTAAATCTCTTATTTTAAAAATAATTGATACATTACATATGCTGCATCGCAGGTATTTTTTAAAATCATTTCCTGGGACACTGCCCTGGCCCTACAATTTGGCAAAGGTCCAGTCCATTAGAGTCGTAATTCCTTGCTGGTCCAGAGTTTTGACCAATGTGCTGTTTTCTCATTTATTTGTTTGTTTTTATGAGTGGAATTACATACCTTCATCTAAAGCTTATATCCAACTTTTATGAATATCTGAGTGATGTTTATATTATTTATGTACATTTACAAGCAGAACTAATTCCCAAGGGTTCAGGTGACACCAAGACGGTTGGCCTGGGACTGGTGTAAGGCTTTTCCAGAACTACTGTCTGCTTTCCTTCCCTACAGGTTGTACACATTTTTTTATAATATCTAAAAAATTTAAAGTTTAGATCACACCCTTTTACTCAGACAATGTAATTATTGTCCTGCCTTCTAATGCAGTTTGGTGCCTGGGTTCACCCTCAAAAAAGAAGGTACCCTCATTTATTCCAAGGCAATTTATGTTCCTGCTTATACCATAAAGTGATTGCTTTTTACATTCCATTTTTTATTTTTATTTTTGTGCTTCATTTCAAAAACAAACCCAAAAGCACCCTTTAAGTGCTTTGCCGTCTCTGATTTAATGTAAACAGAGAAGCCAAATAAATGCTCATGCATTCGAGGGGAGGTTTTTGTCTTGCAGTTTGCATCTTGTCATCACTGGCAATGTTTTCTGCCTTCCAACCTGCAGTTGAAAGTGATCCCTCCACTCCATGTCATCTGAATTAAGATGTAGATATTGAGCTCAGATAGATGCCCATTCTGCCATCATCAGGAAATAAGGAATAAATAAAATAATAATAATAATAATAATAATAATAATAATAATAATAATAATAATAATAATAATAATAATAATAATAATAATAATAATAAATAAAAGTTAAAGAATTCCCAGTCTGAAGATGTAGCCTCTAACCACAAAAGATATCTCCGTTAAAATGGAATGCAGATTTTGGATGAAGGATAAAACTCGTCTGCATGGCAAGTATTACAGTAAGGATAGTAGAATGAAAGGGGGTTCTCCTTGAGCTACCTGATTAAGAAGGCTTACATTGCATTTTAGTTTCCTTCTATGAACATCCACTTCCATGTGTTTAGATTGAATTCTTGAAGGAAAAATAAAAGGCCTACATTGCCCTTAACAATTAACTAAGTAATCAAGGGTGGCACGTAAGTTCTCTGTACCATAGGTACATAATGCCTACCCCATACTCATGGACAGTAAATGCTACTTGTTCTTAATTTTAGGCAGTAACAGTTCTCCCTATGTGTTATATTGGATCCAATTTAGAAAAAAAAAGTTAGAAAAACACCTCTGTCATGAACTTTGAAGAACGCAGGGAAGCCCAGACTATGAAATCACGAGGAAAGACAAAAATGCCTTTTCATCTGATCGCCTCACCCCAGTAAGTGTCCAGGACACTTTGCATACTGTATATTTATTGAAGGAATTAAAATGGATTAGAATGCTAATTCTGTACTTACTAGCTGTGTAGTTTGCAGTTAAACATCTTAAAGACACAACTTTCTTCTAGGTTAGAAGGTGTTTATGACCCATACTTCATAAGGCTGGTATATATAAGTAAGTTATTTTATGTAAATTGCCTAAGAATATCAAAGAACTCAAGTGGTCAATAAACTTTAGTCAACTTTATTGTCACTTAGGAAGTTTGGAAAGGTTTGACTTTGTAAACAAAGACTGTAGCAGAAGTGACATTTCAGTTCTATCCTAGAAATAGCATCTCCCTTTTAAATCAAGATAAATGATAACAGACTTTGGTTGTTTTATTGGCTATCCCAGTGCACACAGCAAATACTTCTGAGTCAACAACTGAGCAGGGATATGCCATTGTATGGTAAAGGATAAAAATAAATGCATTCACTTCTCTCTGTCCCTCCCTACTGAGAAGGACAAATGATTTTCCTCGACAATGTTAGTCCAATATCCAATATAAAGTTAAATCAACCTGCTGAGGTCATTCTGATGGAATAGAGTGCCACTGTCACCTGTCTTTAGAAGGAATTCGAATATGATGCCAATGAAACTGCATCTAACAGCTAAAGGATGAGGAGTTCTAAGACTATTTTTACTTTTTAACCCTTGTGTTACCTGGACTTTTTATGGTGATTGATCTTTTAACAGAAAACCGATGATTAACACTTAAAAAAAGCATTCTATATACATGGTGTGTGTGTACATATGTGTATGCATACACACATGCACACACACATATATATATAGTGGTTATTTATAAATAATGAAATATTAGAAGAAAACTGAATATCTTACAAAGACGTGACAGTTATCGGTCATAGCCCATATCCTTGGTTGAACATGATGCAGGCATTAAGAATAATAGCAATCAAGTATCTCTAGCAGCATTGGAACTACATAAGAGAAAATATTAAATGAAAAAAGTCATGTTAAGAGTTTTTTTCTTAAGCAAAGCCATGTGAAAAAACAGCAAGTCTGGAAGATAATATACAAAATTAATAATAGCTTTGTTAGAATGATTGCTGTTTTCTTAATATCACTATTATGATATATTGCTTTTATGATTCAAGATTAAAAATTACTGTCACAATCAACCCTCAAAAGAAAGAACAACTCTTCTGAAAAACTAATCGTATCTGTGTAAAATCTGTTTTACAAGGGTATTTATCACAGTGTTTTTTTGTATTAATAGTTTAACAAACTCATACATATGCAATAGGAGGAATACTATGCAGACATTAAATAGCGTGTTTTCAAACATTAATTACTTTAGAAAAGATAAATACGATAAAAAGACTGATGTGAAATTATAGAACACATCTTTATATAAACATATAGTGAACAATTACTGGGAGTATTATATACTAAAGTATTAGCAAAAGTTATCTATCGACAGCTTATATTGTGCTTTATTCATTTCCATATTTAGCTTTCTTTACAAGAAAACTTTTAATCCCTTTTAAAATAATAGCAGAAGAAAGCACTCTCTGAAGAGCTAACACAGTTCAATAATGGGTTTCTTAGGTTAAGCCAAGCCAATTACAATAAATTCCCAACACCTTGACTCATATTTCCTTTATACTCTATTCAATGCCTCATATTGTGGCAGGCATATAATAGGTGCCAAGAATCACTTCCTTTTGGTTGGTTTCTAAGTAACTCAAAGGAAGGGATGTCAGTCTCTTAGAAATAGCATCCTCAAGTCTTTGTAAAATTATTTTGATTATTTTATAAGTGAACCCAACACATCTATCTGTCTCAATCTTTCCCATATCCTATTTCTTATTTGTCCAAGTTCACCCCAAAGGGTGTTCATTCCATGCAACTCAGGATGCATCAGCTGGCTTCTTCAGTAGCTGCTTGCGATGCTAGATCCTAGGTTTTGTGAAGTGGCATTTCATCCAAATTCAGAAGTAGTGGGAGAGGCCAGTAATTTAGGGTGTGTGGCTGGACAGCTTTGCTGCAAAGAAGCAGCCAAAGGAGAGGGTCCCACCAGGCCAGGCCAAATCATTCTCAGGAACAATCTGCGATAGCCTGGTGATCATGCCACTAAGCAAATTGGAGGAGGAACATATGATGCATCCAATACAATAGAGAAGATAAAGACCATGCTTGGAAGACGGATTGTCTGGGGTTAGGCTCTCCCAGGAGCAGACTGTGAAACAGCATTTAAATGAAAAGAGTTTGTTGGGCAGATTTGCAGGAAGCACCCATGGGATAATGGAGAAATGAGACAGGAGAATAAAATCCATAAAGGGGTACCTTATTTGCACATTATTTCTGTTGGCAAGTAGGACTCTTTAGATAAACTGTCATCTCATCTAGCAGGTGGGGAACTGGATTATATATCCACTTATTTTCATCTGTGATTGACTGAGGCTTGTTCTCTGGCCCTTTCCATCTGCCAGGCACATGAACTGAGCAGGCACTGACAGAGGAAGTCTCTTTTTAAAGAACTACCTGTGCTTGCAGTTGGGAGCCACTGAGTGAGCATACACACTGCTGGTGAACCCTGAGGGCACATGGTGCTTACCAACAGTGTACACTCCAAGGAGAAATATAAACAAGGGTCAGAAGATGCAAATCAAATTGTGATAGATCTTCCAAATCAAGTGGAAGCAAGAAGGAGACATTGCAGATTCTCGAATAACATGTCATAAAGAGTCATCTGAAGATAGTCTCCCAAATGGATAGCAAGGGAAAACATAAAATAAGATAGGCCATCTAGAAATAAATTCTAAAATGTAAATGTCCCTGCTTCTCCAGAGGAAATTTCAGAAAGATTAAAAAATCTAAAGACAAAATTTTTTCTAGGAGCAGATTAGCAGGGGAAATAATTCTATTTAATTCATACCAACACAAACTTTATATTAAAAATATCCTGTACATTAAAATTACCAAAATAATAAGTACAACAATTAGGAAACATACATTTTCCATATAAAAATGTTGATAACTTCACCACCTATAGAACTTCATTAGCGTGAGGGGCTTAGTCAAACACTCTGGGTTAGAATCCTGCCTTAATCACTTAATGAGTATTGATTTTAAGGAAGCTACTTAAATAAATCAAAATCAGTTTAGGTCTTTAAATTGATCTACCAGTTAGGACTGAATAGGCATTAAATGAGATAATACAGGTGAAGATGTTAGCTTGTAGTGAGCTCTAAGTAAATGTTAGCTCTTATTACCTATTACTTTTACTTAATGGCCAACACTGACCACTGCTCTTTCCACTAGCTCCATTACCATCATAGTTACTAAAATGACAATAATCACACAAAAAAGTGAGCACTCAATAAAATCTTATCCTTGCATCCCCACTCACGTGCACACAAACAACTAGGCATAAATGTCCCATAAATATTTTAACATTCTATATTTAAAAAATGAATTATATAAGCAAGATACTAATCCTTAACTGTAACTGTCAATTTTTAAAAAAATAATATCACATTATAACTCCTAGGGGGAGAAGTATGTTTACATATTTGAGGGGGGAAGGGGGGTGGGGAGACGTTATTGGCACATTTTAAAAAAATTAATTTAGCACTACATATCAGTTCAAAAAGCCTCCTAAAGGATAAAAAAAGCTACAGACATTTATTTCTAAGATTATTCATTACAGCAATAATTATGACAGCCAAAAATTAGAAACTATATAAAAACCCATCAAGAAAGTGTTGGTTTAAATTACATGTTTATGTGATGTAACACTAAGAAACCATTAAAATGGCATTTTGGAAAAATATTTAAAGAAATGAAAAAAATTTTTTACTGTGCATTATCGGTAGAAAACTTGATGGATAAAAAATATCCAATCTCCATATAAAAAGTCTGTATAATAACTAAGAATTCTAATAATATTTAAAATGTATTATGTGTGTTAGCTTATTTAATTCTCATAAAAAAATCCATAGATCAGATATTCTTACCCTTCATGTTATACCAATATCAATACTATAGCTAAGAGAGCAAAGGTTATACAATTAGTCCGTAGGTTACTTGTAAAAAATTGAAGAGGAATAACCTACAATCACAATGAATATTCAAAGTGGTGACAGCGGTGGTGGTAGCAGTAGTGTGTGTGTGTATGTGTGTGTGTGTGTGTGTGTGTGTGTGTGAGAGAGAGAGAGAGAGAGAGAGAGATATTAGTATTTAACTTATTTTTTAATATTAGAATTTCTCCAAAGAATGTGTATTGCTTTGCTATTCACAGTTGTTAGATTATAGAGCTCTCAGGAGGTGGAAGAAATAAGTGAAAATTGACAGTCCAAGAAACAGCCTCTGTTTTTAATAAATATTACAGTAGGTTTGAATGATAATTGTTTTGTTACCAATACAGATTTTTGGTTCCTTTTAATATCTGAAATGTGATAAATTAGCATATGAAATGTGCTTAGTACCTATCATAGATTATAAATGAGAAAAATTTTGTGGTTGTAGTGAGCTTATGGACTAGTAATTGAGTTGTGTCATTTCTTCAAATTATATAAACGTAGAGAAAAGAGGGATAGCATTTCATGTGAGAACTTGTGAAGATTTTATGGGGAAAGAAGTACTAGAAGTTCGTTGTGGAAGATTCAGATATCATACATAGCTTTAAGATATAAACATAATTTTATAAGCTGATTTTATTTTAATATCCTGAAGAGTTTTATCTTTGTGTTACTAATAATAGTAGATTCCTTAAAAATCTTTAAGAATTCTTTAATAATTCAACCCCAGTTTGTACTTTTGGTCCCGTCACCTTTTTCACTCAGCTCCCCAACCCCTCTCCCCAAATTTTATTCCATGTACTAAACAAAATTAGCTTTACCTTTCCAGTTCTGTATAAGTACTGATGACCCTGGGTAGAGTCCTACTGCCATCGATAACTGAGATCTGAGAAGGTACTCATTGGCATTGATAGCTCTGCTTATTAATTTTATCTATCATCTATCTATCTATCTATCTATCTATCCATCCATCTAATCTATCATCTATCTATCTATCATCTATGCAGCTATATCTCCTAATGTGTTCAAAGCACTGGTTAGGCACTGTAGCACACTAATGAACAGGACAGACACAAATTAAAAAACAAATTTTTTCTCATGTAGAACTTCAGTCTGTCAATTTGTGAAGTTTGTTCCCATGACAATGAATTATAGGACATATCCAAGTTTGGACAATAATGCTTGTTTCTTTGTAGCACCAACCTATGCATTTTATAAAAAGGACATACAAACAGAACTGAACTTACAACTCAAAAGTAAACATCTGATGCCTAACAGTGTGAAAGATGAAGTTAAAAGAGAGAACAAAGTACTGTATGTTACCCAAAATATCGTAGAATAAATGAATTGGCCATTTAAAAAGAAATATATATATATATATATATATATATATATATATACACACACACACACACACACACATATACATATACATATATATATATACACATATATATACGTATATATATATACACACATATACGTGTGTGTGTGTGTGTGTGTGTGTATATATATATATATATATATATATATATATATATATATATATATATATATATATAAGACTTACAAAGCACAGTTCTAGATACATCTATTAATATTTCTTTCTACTCCAGTAACAGATAGCAGAGAATAGTATATAACACTTGGGAGGAAAAAGCTATCTTATACATTTGTCTTCAAAGACACTCTATAATCGTCATAACTCTTAAGATGAAAAAGAAAAAGATAGTATTCTGATGATGCACATGAGGCCTCAGGTGATCACGCACTACGGCACAGGCTATGATAGAAGTCTGTCATACTCAAGTAAATTAGAGGAAAAACGATCTCTGCTCTGCATTTTGTTCGCAATAAACCAATGCAATTTAAATTTTACAGAATTAACACATCATATACATCTCATTATGAATTTTCTCTTAGAGGCTGTATATTATTTAAAAAGAAACTTATTTGTGATTTGGTTTTAATAATATTGTTGAAAATGGTTTTCTGTTACAATGAGTGTCAAGCGAGATATTTCCATTTTAGAAACCACTAAAGATTCATATTCGTTTGCAAGCTAACTGTCAGATGTGGCAGAAGAGCAGTCTCATAAGCACAGGGTAGAGAGAGCTAAAAGATCTTGCGAGATGGCTTCAAATGAGTAACAAAAATTAAAACAACTTTGAACAGTGTTTATAATGGCGTGCCTCAGCTTGGAAAGGGTTTATGATCTAGTTGAGAAATGCAAAACTCCCTGTCCAGGAAGTATCCAGTGACTGACTGTGTTCTGCAATGAATTAGGCTTCTCTGGGAAAGAAATGGTGCTGTGGATAAGGCTATGGGCATGTGGATTTGGAAACACAGTATCCTTTTCACATTCTGACTACTATCAGTGAAGTCAGTAGATAGATGTAGATTGAGGGCTTTAGGCTAAACCGTCTGTAGAACAACTGGTTGGTCTTGTGCATACTCTCTCTCCCACTCATATCTCTGCTTGAGATTGCAAATTTAAAAACAACCAGGGTCAAGCAGGTAACCTAAAAGGGTGTCGTGGGCTGGTTGGGGACTCTGGTAAGCTGAACAGTGCCTGCTCCATCTGAAGGAAGGCAGCAGTTAGCATAGAATTTAAGAACTTGACATCTAATTACTTGCTAATGTGTCTCTCCATTTACTAGGTATATGGCCTTGTTTGGGCAAAGCAAGATACTTATCTCATTTTTTGTCTCAGTATCCTATCCACATTTGTAAACTGTGACAATAAAGTACTGACCTCTTGGAGCTGTGATTCATTTATTCGGTATCTGTTTATAAAATATCTACTCTGATGGACTCTGTGTCCTTCTGTTAAGAGTCGCACATACAGCAGGGATCACAAAGGCAAAATACCAGCACTCTGCAATTTACATTCAAAAGAGAATGAAGTAACTAATGCATATTTTAAAAAAAATGATAATAATATTTAATATGTTAGTTATTGAAAAAGGGCTCTGCAGGCAAAGAAATGGGTAAGGTTTTACTATTTTAGTGGGCTTGTTTTGTAAAAATCGATGAGTGTTTGCATTTATTATAGGCTGTAGTTTATATAGGCTGTTTTCTCTGTGAAGGAAGAATTTGAGGAAAGAAGTGAATAAAGTGAGGGATCAGGCTGTGAGCAGACCAGACAAGAAGCACATTGCAGGTAAAGACATCCATGGTGATGCCTCTGAGACTGGCATGTGCTTAGTGTGCAAAAACCGCATGGAGTCCAGAGCCTCTAGAACAGAGGAGAAAAATAGAGTTGTGAGTGAAATTAACAGATCACACAGGGCCTTTTAAACTATTGCAATGATTTTGCTGTAAAAGATGGGAAGTTGTTGAGCTGAAGAATAACATGATGTGACTTGAAATTTCATTGAGTCACAATATGGCTACTTTGGGGAGAATAGATGCTGATGGAGTAGGGAGGAGTCTCAAAGAAAACAAGAAGACTAATTGATGGTTTCTTGAGCCAAGGTGGTAATGGTGAAGGAGATGAGAAATGATTAGCTTCAGAATGTATTGGAAGGTCAAGCCAACAGGATTTACTCACATATGGAATGTGTTAAAGGTGAAGCAAAGGTTTTTTGGTCAAGGCAGATGCATATTGGAGTAGATATTTACTGAGTTAGAAAAGGTAGGGAAGAAGATTTTGAGCTGGAGGAATTAGGGTTTCATTTGTGAGGATTCGATGGAAAGTGCAGGTCAACTGCTTAAAACAGCACCTGGCATATCATAGAGAGTAAAAAAGGTTAGCTATAATTATTACCACTCTTCATTTCTATTATTATATTAATTCAAGAACATTGCTGTCCTGACTTTTGTTTTTCCAAGAAGAACAGTAAGTTTTGTTTCATGATAAAAGATCTTGATTTTAAATGTCAAAAACCATTTGACATATCATCGATGCACACACAGGACTTTCCACTTCAGGTACAGGTAAAATAAGTGGTCAAAAACCTCTTATTTTACCTGTACCTGAAGTGGAAAGTCCTGTGTGTGCATCGATGATATCTCACCTAGGCATGTGCTAAGTCTCAGCTTTGCTGCCTTAGGTCTTTCTCTGCAGCCGTGAAAACTTGCTCAGTTCTTGAGTAGGTAAAGCCTGAAAGTATTGGACATTTAATTCCCCAGGGTCCCCCCTCAAGCAATGGGTTCCAGGCTTTGGCTTAAACCAAGTTTTGATGGATAAATTTGAAGGGAATATTATGACTGTTCCTCTGTAGCTCTTCAGAGAACACCTGGCAAGAGTGAATCTAGTTACTCAGAGTGGTTAAGAACTCATTAACATACACTTTATTAGCATTTTCTCTATCCATGTATGACTCTCCGCAACTTCACTCTGAGGTTCTGTGATCACCTCTAAAATGAAATAAACTATCTGAGCCCAAGTTCCTGTCTTAGGCTTTGCTCTCAATGGAATCCATACTAAGACAACAGCTAATCAAAAGAAAATAATCTGAAAGCTAAAAATACACATCATGCCACCATCTTGCTACCAATAATCATGCCATTGTGTGCCATTATTCCATGAGGAGCTGTACTCTGTGTGACTTATTGTCCTACTCAAGGCAGAGAAAAATCTCCACTTTTGTCAGGAGGGCTTACATGATGATAAAGCATTCTTATTCATCATTTGAATAGATGTTAGTGGCACTAGGGAAGAAAGGCATATATACAAATTTGGTTCTAATTCAGATCTCCAGAAGAGAAAGCAGGAAGTAATGGTAAAGAAGCAGCTTCTTATATATAAGGCATCAGGTCCAGTCTTATATGATACTTCTTTGACTATTCCTCATCACTGACTGTGAGAGAAGGAATACCTTATATTTCAGATCATAAACAAGGACATATAAAATATTAACTGTCCAATATCACGTGGCTAGTTTCTAACAGACCCAACATACAAAACGCGATGTCTGGCATTGTACCCTACACTCTTTTTAAGTCCATGAGGCTACAGACTATGATGTTTAATTATTATCTTAGGCTTCCATGCTTCGATAAAATATCTAATAATTTAATTAAGGCCTATAGGGAGAGATTTGGATTTTATGGGCTAAGGAAAATATTAGAATTCTGGAAATTAAGTTTTATCTCTCGTAGCAAAAAAAATAAATAAATAAATAAGAGAATACAAAAGTAGATGAAAAGTAGGTGAAGATATTGTAGTTGCAAGCATGACTAACTTTTAAACTTTTGCCTTACAAGGAGTTGAAATACTTTCAAGAGAAATGTTTATAACTATGAATCATTCAGAATATTTTTTCCTAAGTCATATAGAAATGCCTCTTAAAATAGTTTGAATCTATTTAATCTGACCTAAACATTTATCAGTTTAAAGTTACCTTTTTCTAGGGGTAAAAGGGGTCAAATGTTTGGTGATGGAAGGAAGTCTAACTCTGGGTGGTGAATACACAATGCAAAAATAAAGAACTATTAAAAAAAAAGAAAAAATAATACAGTTACGTTTTTCCTCTCATAAAAAAATTTATAGGAAGCATATGTTTTAAAGTATATGTTAATAAGCTGCTAACTACTCTGAGCAAATGTATGGATTTAAAAAGGATTGGGGGTATCTCTACAGGGTAATGGTTTATTTTAAGGATCAAATATTTTTAATATAAATCTAAATTCAAACACCTACTTATCCATTTTCTGTTGAATTCTATTCAGTTTTAGTGATGTCCTATTAAGTCCTAAGTAAATGCAATTTTTCTATTAATTTAATTAACTCTCATATCTATCAATAGCCTTTATTAATTTCAGTTATTTTCAATAAGCTTTTAATTAAATCACTTTATTGCTAATTCCTTTTCATAAATTTCAGTCAGCTTCCAGTTTTTTCAATCTGTATGCCTAAAATCGATATCATATACCAAGCATCAGCAGGGCTCTTTGTACTTAATTGAGCTGAGAGGGGAACTCATCTATCTCATTTAAATCATTGTGACACAGGACAGTACACAGTCCCCA
>NW_011888810.1:8524381-8529760 GCF_000151845.1 Pteropus vampyrus
TCAATGGAATCCATACTAAGACAACAGCTAATCAAAAGAAAATAATCTGAAAGCTAAAAATACACATCATGCCACCATCTTGCTACCAATAATCATGCCATTGTGTGCCATTATTCCATGAGGAGCTGTACTCTGTGTGACTTATTGTCCTACTCAAGGCAGAGAAAAATCTCCACTTTTGTCAGGAGGGCTTACATGATGATAAAGCATTCTTATTCATCATTTGAATAGATGTTAGTGGCACTAGGGAAGAAAGGCATATATACAAATTTGGTTCTAATTCAGATCTCCAGAAGAGAAAGCAGGAAGTAATGGTAAAGAAGCAGCTTCTTATATATAAGGCATCAGGTCCAGTCTTATATGATACTTCTTTGACTATTCCTCATCACTGACTGTGAGAGAAGGAATACCTTATATTTCAGATCATAAACAAGGACATATAAAATATTAACTGTCCAATATCACGTGGCTAGTTTCTAACAGACCCAACATACAAAACGCGATGTCTGGCATTGTACCCTACACTCTTTTTAAGTCCATGAGGCTACAGACTATGATGTTTAATTATTATCTTAGGCTTCCATGCTTCGATAAAATATCTAATAATTTAATTAAGGCCTATAGGGAGAGATTTGGATTTTATGGGCTAAGGAAAATATTAGAATTCTGGAAATTAAGTTTTATCTCTCGTAGCAAAAAAAATAAATAAATAAATAAGAGAATACAAAAGTAGATGAAAAGTAGGTGAAGATATTGTAGTTGCAAGCATGACTAACTTTTAAACTTTTGCCTTACAAGGAGTTGAAATACTTTCAAGAGAAATGTTTATAACTATGAATCATTCAGAATATTTTTTCCTAAGTCATATAGAAATGCCTCTTAAAATAGTTTGAATCTATTTAATCTGACCTAAACATTTATCAGTTTAAAGTTACCTTTTTCTAGGGGTAAAAGGGGTCAAATGTTTGGTGATGGAAGGAAGTCTAACTCTGGGTGGTGAATACACAATGCAAAAATAAAGAACTATTAAAAAAAAAGAAAAAATAATACAGTTACGTTTTTCCTCTCATAAAAAAATTTATAGGAAGCATATGTTTTAAAGTATATGTTAATAAGCTGCTAACTACTCTGAGCAAATGTATGGATTTAAAAAGGATTGGGGGTATCTCTACAGGGTAATGGTTTATTTTAAGGATCAAATATTTTTAATATAAATCTAAATTCAAACACCTACTTATCCATTTTCTGTTGAATTCTATTCAGTTTTAGTGATGTCCTATTAAGTCCTAAGTAAATGCAATTTTTCTATTAATTTAATTAACTCTCATATCTATCAATAGCCTTTATTAATTTCAGTTATTTTCAATAAGCTTTTAATTAAATCACTTTATTGCTAATTCCTTTTCATAAATTTCAGTCAGCTTCCAGTTTTTTCAATCTGTATGCCTAAAATCGATATCATATACCAAGCATCAGCAGGGCTCTTTGTACTTAATTGAGCTGAGAGGGGAACTCATCTATCTCATTTAAATCATTGTGACACAGGACAGTACACAGTCCCCAGAAAACTCATTACTTCTGTGAGAAACATCACCGCTGGTTTGCAGTTGCTAAACCTGTTAAAAATTATTCTAATTCAGCAGGACTCAGTGTTTCTGTGTAATTCTGCCAAGTTTCAGAACCTGTTACAAACACTTGTTTCTGGACTTATCCATTGCCCATATTTACTAATATTTCAAACATGAGCAGCAGCACTGAGTCATAGCGAAGAGAATTGGACTGCCTTGCTTTGAATCCTGCCTCTGCCAATTCTTTACAGTGTTACCTTGATTGGGCAAATTGCCTAACCCTTTGTTACCCTAGGATTCTCTTTCAGTAATAATACTAGCTACCACTTTGAATTGTTGACTGGATTAAAGTATTTAGAAGAGTGTCTGACTGACAGGGGTTTCTCAGTTTTAGCTGCTATTTACCATGGTTTATGGTTATGAAAACTAACATGTTTTAGCTGCTATTTACCATGGTTTATGGTTATGAAAACTAACACCAGTCATGGGACAGACTATTCTTTTGTGATTTACACCATTATAGCATTCATTACATACAGAAACCTTAGAAACTAGGTACCGTTTTCCTTGGTTTGTAGATAAACTGAGGGTTGGAGGATCAGTTGATGAAGTCTGTAATGTTGTTGAGTGATAGAGATTGATTTGAACCCAGCCCATCTAAATCAAAAGCTAGCCTGATTCTATAATGTTGTACTGTTTTCCACTATTAAAATTGTCCTCTCTGTGTTATATTTTTATTATAAAACTTTACTATTGTAATAACTTGTTCCTGGACCTCCCTGCCACAAAAAATAGGATGATGATACAGATAGAAAGAATAGAGAGAGGGAGGCGGGGGGGGCGGGGAGAGAAAGGGGGGGAGAAAGAGAGAGAGAGAGAGAGAGATCTGGGACACTGTGTTTACTATAGTAAGAAAATAATGGTTTTGGAAGAAGAGTAAGTGAGCCTCCTAGAACTCTTCATTATTAAGATTAGTAGGACAATATGGTTTGCTAACAGCTTTATTTTCAACAATGTCATTAGGGAGATCCAGCTTGAACAAAGTATGACAAAATTTGGATTGGAGAAAATATATACAATTTTATACAAATTCATAGTCATCTACCTGGCTTTCTGCACATGGTAATGGATATAGAAAACGTACCAATTACTTACAGGGATCTCTGCCTTTACCAGTGATTAAAACATTGGTAAGCTAGAGACAACAGTTGAGGCCAAATGAGAAAAAAACATAAAATGGAATATTCTACCAAGTTTGTCTGGAATAGGAATATCAGAGATTTAATAAGAATTCAAAGGCCTTAAAAAAGATGGAGTTAGGACCAAGAAGGCAAAATACAGTAAACAAGTCTGTGTCCAGATATAGAACTGCAGGTAGTCTTTGGGGGCAGGTACTGGGTATTTGGTGGAAATCAGGATGAAATGTGAAGGAATTGGAGATCAAGTGAATATAATCCTGATGTTGGCCTTAATAATTCTCTTGTTCCTGTGGTGTACTGTCACCTATTTTCAGTCAAGAATGTGATGGGGAGGATATGCCCTGGCATCTTCAAATTAGGATCAGTGTAACCATGGTGAAATCAAGGCAGACCTTTTGTCTCTACAAATTTTAATTGATAAGCCGATGAAGTATTTCATTTACAGTTAAGTACTTAACGAAAATTTATTGGCTACTCAAGTGAAGGGCACTTGGAGGGACAATGATAGGTTTCTGCCACTATTTATTAGACCAGGTGAGGGGTCGAAGATTTGGGCCCCGCCTTCAAGAAGTTTCTAGGTCTGTTTTCTCACAGTATGCATGGGTAGATGTGTGTCGTTTGACAATTTCTCTGGAGATAGGAACACAATATTCACATTTCACGTGAAATACTAAAAAAAAAAAATTTTTTTTAGCCCCATTGGGATTTGGAGATAGTGGTATTCATTAATGAAGAGTTGTTCGCTATGGAAGCTTTAGAATGGTTTGGAGAGGACTTATTAGGAACTGAAATGAAAATGCATCTCCATGTTGAAAATGGTAATTACAATCTGCTGTTACAATGTTAGTTTTGAAGTGTTTGTAATAACATGAAAATGTCCAGTCGGATAGGAAGAAAAAGTGAAATAAACAAATCTAAAATAATAAAGCAGGACAAAATCTAAAGTTCAATGTTAAAATCGTTAGCATGCTATAAATATAGTCATTTTAATGGCAGATTCTATGCCATTTCTGTAATGAGGCTTTGTTCTCTTTTTAAAAAATAAAAATTTATTCTGTTTTCACTCCAAAGTTACCCTTTGCTGGTCTAGAAATACAAAATGTCTGGAGTACAATTAAAATACTGAACAAGAGAGGAGAAGTCTCAAGATTACCTTTTGCTGACATAATATCAGATGGCGTCAGAATAGCTTTTTAATAGACAAAGAATAGTTTATGCAAGTCAAAACTGCAGCCCAAATCAGAATGAGACACTTCTTTTTATTCTTATTCATAACTTGAATTGCAATTTAAAATATTTTTTTCAAAAGAAAACTATACATGAATTATTTTCCCCAATTTCCCATGAATTGTGACTTTTTTCTCTAATATTCCAAATTTTTGACAGCTGTAATATAGCAGCACTGTTAGAATATAAGAGCCTTAAGTTTGGATCAGACCAGAAGGACAATAACCCATGAGTAGGAACCGCAGCATTATGTTTTCTTCTAAAAGGAGTCAAGTTTGTGTCCCTAAAGTCATGAAAAGTATCTTTTGAATCAATTTCAAGACCAGCCTGAAAATTGGAAAATACATAATAAAATGAAGATAAGGAGAGTTGAGAGGAGGAGGATGTTGAGGGTAGAGGTTCAACACTGAGGCTATGAAAGAGATCTCTGCAGGAGGTCTCATTTTGTGCTCAGTAGGATTCAAAGCAGTGGCTTATAGAAGCTCCTCACACTACATAAATTGCAGCCATTTAAAGAACAAAGAACAATTCAAGGAGTTAAAAAGAAGGAGAAGGAAAGCAGAAATAGGAAATAGGTATGAGAAGAAGAAATGTAAGATAGTCATGGGAGAATTAGCTATCATGAATTCATTTCTTATCCCTCTACTGCATATGCTAGTTATAATACCTTAAGTGAGATTAATTCTTACACCTCTGCTGAGATTCACTAATCCTGTACCGCTCTGGTATTTTAAAGATAGGTTTCTTTGCGAAAAAGATTTGGGCTCAAAAAAAAAAAAAAAAAAAGATTTTGGCTCAGTTGCTGAATGCATACTATTTTACATTAAGAACAGGGTAAATAATTTGAATGTCTTTAGTGCACCTGTCAGCAGAATGAAGATTTGAAATTTACATGTACATGAAAGAGCAAATGTAGTAGGTAGGAAGATGAGGTCCCTGACCTCCGCTCCCCGCCTCCCCGATTCTGTCCTGGCATCTGATAGTTGTAGGAAGCCAGTATTTCCCATTATAAGACAAAAATGAATCCATATTGATTTCTAATCTCTCTTGAGCATCCTTTGGAAAAATAATATTTATTCACAGAGGAGGCACCAATCACTGCTGAACTCAAATGATTTGTTTCAGATGAAAAATGAACGTGGTGTCAAATTATACTAGGCTCTGGGGCAATGTGTTTGTTTCATTTTCTCTTCTTTCTCAGCCAGGGTGAATATTGTTATTTAAAACTCTATTATCTTCCATATTTACATAAAACCTATGGCATCTTATTATATAATGTAGTTGCATGCAGTACAAATACAATCTGCATCTCTGCTGTCTGTTTCTCCCACTGAATTAAAAAGGCAGAAGTTTTGTTATTTATATATCTCATTCCACCAGACCAT
>NW_011888810.1:8531135-8571854 GCF_000151845.1 Pteropus vampyrus
TGGGTGATAAACACACAATAGAATATACAGATGTCAAATTATAATGTACACCTGAAAATTATATAATTGTATTAACCAATGTTACCCCAATAAACTTAATTCAAAAAAAATAACAGCCCCCCCGCCAAAAAAAAGTTGGGAGATTTCAGAAATGAAAACTGATTAAACATTATGATTGATCTCAAAAAAATATGGCACAAGTGATGGGGTGTAATTTCTTTTTTTTTTCCATATTATTATTTTTAACTAAGATATGATGGGCATATAACATTGTACAAGTTTAAGATATACAGAACATTGATTTGATACTTTTATGTATTGCAATATGATTACTACAGTAGCATTAGCTAACACCTGTGTCATGTCACATAATCGTCATTTCTTTTTTGTGCTGAGTACATTTAAGATCTAGTCTCTAGGTCATAAAAGGCATTGCAGCTTCTGCCCTGGTTTCTTGAATTACTCTCACTGGAGGAATTCATGTGCTATGCCAGGAGGACACTCGAGAAGCTCTGTGTGGAGAGGAATGGAAGCTCTGCCACAAGCCAGCACAACCTTGCCAGTCATGTGAGTGAGCCATCTTGGATTTACAGTCTCCATCCCCAGGTGACTGCAGTCACATCCAACATCCGATTGTAACCTCATGAGAGATCCCAAACAAACCACACAAGCCAACCTCTCGAATTCCTCACCCACAGAAACCATGATAAATAATCAGTCACTGTTGTTCCAAGTCATTAAGTCTTGAGTGGTTGGCTACATAGCTATAGATAGATAAAACAATAGAAAATGTTGATTCAGGAACAAATTATACTCATTTATTCAAATATCAAATATATATTAAAGTACTCTGAGATTTTAATGGAGAAAAGATTGATATAGTCCAGACTTAGAGGACTTATATTCTAATGAAGGTGGATCATTTTTAATGTTTTAAAATCACTTTAAATGTTAACAAATTAGTAATACAGAAATTATAAATTAAGACATTTCTATGAAAGGAATAATAAGAGCTGAATTGGAGAAAATCAGGGGTTAACTGGGGGAAGCATTTTTTAAAAAAAAATGCTCATGATAGCCTCTCTGAGGAGATGACATTTAAATTGGAAGAAGAAGGCTGAGAGGAGCTAGTTTACTCATCTGTGGAGGGAAACAGATCAGTGTGTGCAAAGGTCCTGGGCTGAGGAAGAGCTAGTGTTTTTAAAGGAAGGAATGGAGATGGGAGCTGAGTGAGTGATGAAGATTATGCACAAGGAAGTAGGAGGGGGCAGGGGCTAGATTTTGCAAGATATCTCGAGCATAGTAAGAAGTTAGGATGTTTAATAATAATCCACTGAAGAGTTTTGAGCACAGAAAGTAAAATTCTCATGAAATGTAATTAATGGCAGGCACAAAAGTACTCCTTCTTCACAATAGTAATAGTTTTTTTAGGGATTAAATACTTGTGATGACCAGTCAAGGATCCCTGCCTTAGAGACATTTCTTGATATATGCCAACATTTCTACTTATTTTGAATGTGTTCATTCATGGAGGAATCATGAAATGAATAAGTTGTACAAACATTTGGACCTGGTGCATAAATTTGTTATTTTCTATTTTAGGGAATTTAATATTCTCAAGAATAACCATCTTTGGGTTTGGTTTATATTGAGAATGCTGTAATCTTATGAAGACATAAAGAACAGAATCATTTCTATGGAGCGTTGTGGGTCTAAGAAGTGAAGAATCATCCAAGACAAAGTTCTGCTTACCTATACTTTACAAAACACCTCCCTATAATCAGAAAAAAAAACATTTTTTACCTAGACTTTCAGCCCAATATTTCAAAGAAATCGTCATAAGTAGCAAGTATAATCTTCTTCTTGCTTAAGGAACCCTAATTGTGCTGACTCATGGTACAGACACAATTTGACAAACATAATAACGCAGGTAACATTCAAAAGAATACATTAATTTTGGATTTGCAATTTGCTACAATTCAAATAGCCCTATTACTTTAATAGTGGATATTCAATTTGAATTTTGCATTTTTTTTTCTAAAAGGAATGAGTGTCAACTCAAATTCTGTAATTTGCATTTAAAAAAAAAATTCCTCATCAGTGTAAAGTACTGTTTGTCACCTGGCAGGTAATAATTTTCTATCCTAACTCTTAATTCTGGTGAATATTTTCCCTTTCAAAGAATATATTAAATCAAAAGAACACAACATTTTATGCTAATGCAATCTTTGTAAAGGCTGAGATAAAATTTCAAGTATTGATAATTATAAAAACTCTACAAGAGGATTCTAGAAATATTGGTTTTCATATTCCTGAGCATGCTGTCTATCAAAAAGAAAGATTTTATATGTTCATTTTCAAAAGACTAGTTCCAAGTGACATCTTTTCAGGAAATACCTTTCTCAAACAGGCCGTTTAATTAACCCACTCAAGAATAACATTTCATAATTATGCATTTGCAAGAGACACTAACATATATCATACATATTATTTCTCTTCGGAATAATCATTTTAATTTTAAAGTATGTATCAGCACAGATAGTAAATTTTTAAATCATCAAATACATTCAATAATTTAATAATTACACACACATTTATTTCGCACTTACTCTTTTTAAAGATTTTGCTAAGAGTCATGCATTCAAAGAAGAAAAAAATTCTCTTCAAGTCGCTATTAGCACAGTTTAGGAGATGAAGCATTTCATACTATAATGCTGTAGTATTTTTATGGAACAAATAAAAGACGATCGCCATAGTGGAAAGAGATCACAGTGAAGAGAGGCTCCCAAAAGGAAGTGATGCTCAAGCTGGATTTGAAGGTTGAATTAGAAACGTAGGGGAAAGTGAAGGCAGAAGAACCAGCATGCCCCAGGACACCCAGTGAGGGAAAAAATGCTGAATTTTAGAAAAGTAGTTGTTTGACATAGCTGGATCCTAGTGTGCGTGTATATATATATATATATGTATATATATATATACATATATATACACATATATATATGTGTATATATATATGTATATGTGTATATATATACACATATACATATATATATACACATATATATATATATATTGCAGGATGGGTAAAAGGGGGAAATAATAAAGAAAGAGCAAGAGTAAAAGGGGCTTTCTTTGCTATATTATGATATCGTGACTTTATTCATGAGGCAAAGGAAAACCATAGGGCTGTTTTACTCAGATATTAAATCTACTTTAGAAAAAAACTAAACAAGAACAAGCTATGGATTAAAAAAAAAATCAGTTGTGTTTGCCATGCCGATATTGTCTTAACTCTAAATTTTTGAAAGAGAAACTCAATATTGTAACACTCATGAAGGTGATGGCACGTCAACCTCAGAGAGCAAAATCCTTAATTAAGGCTCAGATCAGCAACAGCGAAGCAGCAATCTTCCCCGTATTGATCTGGATAAACTGCTTAGGAGAGTGAAAATGCCATTGTCTCTGTTTATTTTCCTTACACAGCCAGAAGTTGAATTTCCACTGTTTGGGCTTCAGCAAAATAAACCGATGATGCTTCACTCTGCAGGTTGGCCAGCCAGTCTCCTTCTCTCTTTGTTCTGAAGGAGGCTGCACCCGCCCAGCAGGGAGGCTGTCGTGTTCAGCATACTTCCCCCCTGGCCAACATCTCTGGGGACCTTGCTTTCAGAACACTGGTGTGAAGGTGCTCTTGAGGACATTATGGGAGACACACAATCAACATCCTAACTAGAGTAATTGAAGAAATAAACCATGTTGCTCTTTTGAGCAAGAAGTCATTGATGCAAATAAAAAATAGGAAAGCCCACCACCAAAAACAAACAAACAAACAAACAAACAAACAAACAAACTCTTTAGTCTGTTTTTCATGTAGCCAGTATTAAACCATAGCAAGGACTATTTGTGTTTGTGAAGAAATCAGGAAAACAACCTATTATGCAGTTGCGTAATTATTAAACTGCTTTTAACTAAATTTCAGGGAGTTTATAATTGGATTAAAGACTGTTTCCTATATGACCTTAGGTGTGGAGTTCTGATGCCCAGTGACATATTTATGCTAAAATGTTCACAAAAGTTAAGGCAATTATTAGTTGTAGATATAATGCACTTAGCCACAGTTAGTGTCTTAGGGTAGGTTTCCAGCTATAGAACCTACAAAGAAATCCGTGTACAATTGATTCATTCAAGAAAAGCTTCTGGGAAAACTGCCTGTGATCATGTACTTCCTTGGTTCTCTCCCGGGTCCTAATCTGCTCCCTTCCCTCTAACAGTCCCACAGAGGGTAGCTTCAGTCTGATCTCACAGGGAAGGGCTGTAGCATAAAGTGACCTTGGGATGTCCTGAACCTAGCCAGGAGTGCTGAAGTCTTCATATTCTAACACCCATCCTCAGAGAATGCCAAGGGAACTTTAACTACTAACGCTCCAATTCTTTCCATGCTGGATCAGGTATCCTGAGAGTCGTATACTGAAAGTGACCATAGATGGCAACTTTTGTAAGAAAAGGTATCATGAAGCTGTGAAGAGCAAAAAAAAAAAAAAAAAAAAGGGAAAAAGCAGGTGTACACCTTTCTTCTCCTTTTCTTGATTTATATCATTTAAAAAAAAAAAAAAAAAAAGGGAAAATAAAAATATCCAAGGAAATCTGATTTGGAGCAGATAAGTTATTTATTTACACTCAGTGATTTAGTTGAAGAATGGTAACATAAACAAAGGCTTGATGAGAACTTATGGGGACCTTGAGAAAGAGGATTTGCAACCAGGGCTTTCCTGAAAATTAATGGCATGCACATTATCTAAGCATAAGCCTCTGAGATAGGCATCACCATTTCAAAGCACTTAATTCACTAAAATGGCAAAAAAATTTTAAGAAGGGTGAGGTGGTTATTTGCATCTCAAATATTACTATTAGGGAGTGATGGACTAATTGAAAGATCGTTGGGAAATTGTCAGAATGGAATTCTGCTATCAAATTTGTTTGACGTAGCAACTTAAGGTACAAGGGGTATTAAACAGATCTCTGACTTATGTGCTGCAGTGGATACTGTGGTTCACCAACAGACTTTCCTCTTCCAAGTCTGCGGCACATATTTCCATAGCTACTAAGATTGAAAACTAATACTTGACAACTGAGTCCTTCCCCAGGAAATCTAGCCAAACTGTGTAGCTTCACCCAACAGTAAGTCCTCTCTCTGGGAACAGTCTGCATCTAGTAGGAATGCCTCTGTGAAGATCTGACTCGTCGCCTTAATTTTGAAATATTCAAGGAACATCTCATTATGAGAGCTACTTATAAATTTCCAGAGGCTTCCTTTGGAATTGCAAAAGAACTTTAACTTTTCTCTTTCTTCAGTCTCACTTCTCTTACGCCCTCACTGTTGTTCTCAGTAGCTCTCTCCCAGACACATCTGTGCCTCAAAGTCTGTCTCCTGAGAATATGGTGTAAGAATATTGATGACATATTTATTCCCAGGAAGCAGAATCTAGAATGAGTATTTTTTTGTTTGTTTCTGTTGTTAAATACAGATAAAATAAAATAAAATTTATCACCTTAACCATTTTAGGGTCTACAATTCAGTGCTTTAAGTACCTTCACGATGTTGTGCTAACATCGCCATTCTCTAGTTCCAGAAAATTATCTTCATCCCGACTGTACTCATTAGGCAGTCACTCCTCATTCTCCCTTCGCTCCAGCTATCAGCAACCACTAATCTGCTTTCTGTCTGTGGATTTACCTATTCTGAGTATTTTATACAAATTGAATCACAAAATATGTAGCCTTTTACATCTAGATTTTTTTACTTAGCATAAAGTTTTCAAGATCCATCCATGTTGTAGCATGTACTGGTACTCTGTTCCTTTTTTATGGCCAAATAATATTCTCTTGTGTGGATACACCACACTTTGTTTATCTGTTAATCCACTGATGGGCATTTGGGTTGTTTCTGCCTTTTGGCTTTATAAATAGTGCTGCTATGAATGTTCATATACAAGTTTTTGTTTGAAAACTCATTTGTGATTATTTTGGGTGTATATCTAGGTGCGGAATTTCTCTGTTTTCTGATAATTCTATTTTTAGCTTGTTAAAAAAAAAAAAAGCCAAACTATTCTCCATTGTAGCTGTACCATTTACCACTGGTAATATATGAGTATTTCAGTTTCTTTACATCCTCATCAACACTTGTTTTCTATATTTTTGAATGTAGACATCTAGTAGGTATTAAGTAGTACTTCATGGTGGTTTTGATTTGCATATCCCTACTAACTAATGATGCTGAGCATCTTTTCATGTATCCATTTACTATTTCTAGTCCTTTACCTGTTTCTAATTGGATGCCTTGTCTTTTAGTTATTGAGTTATAACTGTTCTTTAAATATTTATGATGAGATTTTGAAACTAGATTGCATGCTGTCCAGCTGGCAGTGTAGACTGTATGACATCATATGGCATGCTTTCCAAATGTAAAAACTCTCACTCATAGTAAACTAAGATGGGATATTGTGGAAGGAAATACTCTGGCAGGTCTGAGGTTCTAGGCATTTGTGAGGTTTTAGGAATCTTATAATGACAAATACTATGGTATCATATGCCTCTTGCTGGGAGTCCTCAATGTGTTGGAGAAATATAATGAAAGTATGTGAGAAATTAACCACCAAATCACCAATTAAAGCTGAATTCAAAAGCCAGAATCCTTCTATGGTAACATATAAAGGAGACTTTTATCTTCTAGAGCTTGGACTCAGAAAAAGCTGAAGATTGAGTTGTAAACTTAATTTTCATAACAGCAAAGTTCCCAAATAATATTGAATTCTTGAAACCAATATATTTGCTATTCCCAGGTCGGAATGCTGATTGAGAATAACTGGGCACATGAGATCTGGAGTGGAAACACCTAAGCTGATTCATTCAAAGATCTCAAATCCCCAGATTTCCCTGAACTTCCTGTGCCTGTAGAAGTATCTTAATTCTCCTAGATATAGGCTGGGACTCTCTCCACACCCTTGATTGACGGTGATGCACAGCCTTGCTTTGCAAGATACAGGCCTTCCTCAGAATATTCTCCCACCTTTCTTCTGGTCATCCAGTCAATAGTGAGTGTTAGGTCACAGCATGTGCCAACTGGGAAAATCCTAGATCTGCTAAGAAAGGAAGGACACTACATGGAAGGACATAGTTAGTATTTATTGCATAGCATGTACCAAACAAAGCTGTAAGATAATATATGACACTCAGTTCAGAGCATTATTATTGTTTGTTTATTTTTAGGGGGATGGAGGTGAGGGGAAAACATAGAGTTTGACACTAGAACTCTTCCATGAGACGAGATTTGCCACTATGTAGAGAATCCTGGAAAATGGTGCTAACCTTCTGCTAGAATGGCTCTGTAATCTTGGAGAAAATAATGACCAACAGTAAGCAAAATAGGAAGGCCAGCTTTGCCATGATGAAATTAGAAAAAGGGATGAAAATGCTTATAGAAATGGGCGTTTGAGGCTTGAAATACTATGTAGCCTGACAAATTCATCTACCAACTATATCTCATAAGAAGATAAAAGACATTTTATTTACTAACTGATAAGGAATTTGCTGGTGAAAGGGTCACTAGCTTTACTGAAAAACTATTGACAACTGTCTTCTGAGGGCCAGTGCTAATGGTAGAATATATTGTTATAGAAATTAGTTGCATTACAGCAACAGGGGCTGTAGGATCCCTGAAATATTAGAATTCAGATGATGATACTTAGTTGTCAGGACCATGGAGAGGGCTATTGGAATAAGCAGAAAAAGGACCTGAACTACGGGTAACTATTGAGATGGTAAATAGAATGTAACTTTCCCAGGAGGCAAGATAGATAGATGAGGAGCCAACCAGAATATTGATTAATTTATATAATCAAAATAAATCAAAGATAGATAATCATAAAGACTCCCTAAGGAAAAAAAATAATCTTTTCAGATTTGCACTCTATTGATTGGAAGGAGAGGGGCCAGAATCATAAATCCAGAACAAAGAGTATGGTATAGACTAATGATATCCTCTGTCCTTTCCTGAAGGGACCCATGGCCATTTACTTAGGTAACTAAATATTTATAAAAGGTACTATCCAGACGTTTTGAAAATTGTATGAAGCAGTTTGTATTCAGATTAATGACCCAGTACCTGAATCCTTATTATGTTCTTCTTCCTTCTGTTGGGAATATGATTTATGGTGACCAGGCAATAAAAAGCGTCTCGGGCCATATCTGGCTCGCAGTGTGTGCACTGGATTTGTGGAACTATTCAGTGATCATTTTGATGTGGATCCACTTACTTACTGAAAGCACCTTCCCACCTTCACCCCCTACACATTAATTCTTTGGCTTGTGGGATCAGAGCTGTCACAGTGGGGAAGGCCAAGAAAAGACCCGAGGATTGTATTAACTCTATCTCACTTTAACATAATACAGTTCAAGGGGTCCTGTATTATTAAGATGTCTCACACAACTTTATATTTGTTCACAATGTTTTTAATACCTATTTAATCAGACAGATATCCAAAGCATGCCTAATACACTGAAAGACTTGGCAAGACATATGCACTCCAGAAAGTGGGAGATGAAACCTATAAAAATTCAAGAGCTTACTACATGAGTATAGTTTTTAAGGGCCTGGTAGACTTCTCTAAAATAAAAGGCAAATAATTGCATCTCACATCTCTCACAAATGAGAAGTAAGTGCCATGTCTGCCTATTCATTTTCCATTCCGAATGCAACATATCCACACATTGCTTCAACCTATTTATGAATGGCACAGAAGACCACCACTGTAAGTAGAGTTTAGAATAGGAAAGGGCTTAATATTAGTTCCAGCTGTGGTACAAACAGCTTCTACCACTTGGCCATAAGATTCAGCAGACCATATGGCACTAGATATTATCTATAATGGAAAATACCACATGGAATTTATGGAAAGCCCATTTAGGGGAATTGCAATGTAGAACCCTAGTGTTTTGGAGCCAAGCCATGTCATCTACAGCAGAAATCTATACAGCATTTTAAAAACATTCTGGCATGCTGTTAAGTCCTTGTAGAGACAAAGAATCTGACTATGGGTCATCAAGTGACCATACAATCAGAACTATCATGAACTGGATGCTGTCAGTTCCTATAATTCATAAGATTGGAGGTAGCAGCAACAACCCTTCCAAAATTAGAAATGATACATCCAAGAGATGCAGGCAGAGTGGAGTTAGAGAGTAAATTACAGCTGTGTAAGCAAGTAGCCTAAACCCTACATCATCGACCGCTGCTCCATGGGCTCCTCTCCTTCAGCTTATACCTATGCCACAGGAGAGAACTTAAGCCAGCTGATGAAGTAGAAAAAGGCTAAGTTTCGTTTATAGGTGAATTAGCATGATATATAAGCATAAACCTAAAATTGACTGCTCCTGTACTATAGTCCTACTCAGGGATGGCTCTGAATGACCAATGAGAAGAAATCTTCTCATGTCAGAGTTGAAATGTGGACCTGGCCATCCGTTTTGTGAGGAAAGAGAAGTCACCCGAGGGAGGGATCTGTGCACAGCCATGGGTAGTGGGGAGTGGTCTGACCACACAAGTAGGCAGTGGGAGTGAGAATCTACTATAAAAAAAAGCATTATGCAAACAAGTAGAGTGGCTTACAGGTAATTAGCTTTGGAACTAGAACAGGTTGTTAGATTCTGAATATAGTTGGAAGGTGAAGTGAAAGAGTTTCCTGATGGATCAGACATGGTTTGTGGAAGAGAGCAAGAAGTCAAGGAATTGTCTAAGATTTGTGCCCAAAACACAGATACACACACACAGTTTAACTTAAAATGTGGCAGAGATAAAAATTGTTAATAATATTTATGTTCTCAATTTTTATGGCATTTGTTTACAAATAATTTTTCTTGTTATATAATAATCAGAATACGATTTTAATAACAATATGGTTTGATAACATTCCTCTATTATTGATTACATCAATTGTTTACCATTTTTTCCACCATTATTAGTAATACTTCAAAATATATATTAATGCATACAACTGCATTTAGGTTTAATTCTCAAAATGAAATGACTGGCAGTAACATTTTAGGAAATATATATTGGTTTTCTCTTACATTTGGCATTTGCATGTCTTTATATGAATATAAATGACAATATCTTTAACATAAAATATAACATTACATATTATATTATACAACTTATTTTATATACAAAATATATAATATATGCTATATTTGTATAAGCATAAAATATTTGCCAGTCTAAAAGGGATACATTATAACTCACTTAAATGTGTCTTTATTTGTTTACTGTTGAGATAGAAATTTCTTTCCATGTATTTGATAGCTACTTCGTATTTTCTCTTAGCGAATAGTTTGTTCAGGTCTTTTTTCTATTTTACTTCTTGAATTCTTGGTATTTTTCTTATTGATTTGTATAACTTTTCTATATTAATAAAGACTTTGTCAGTTTGTCACACTTGCTGGAAATACTTTTGGCAGCTTTTTTGGAAATAGACTTTTTATAGCTTTTTGTTGATATGTTGCTTTGTGAGTGCCTCTTTATTTCTAAATTTAAAACTGTATCCACATGTCAGAAATTTTTCTCAACAGCCTATTCCATTTTCTCCTAGTTATCTATGCTTTCATCTTAATACTGATTTTTTTTTGCCTCCCGAACCATCTCTTGGTTTGTAGCAACTTCACCATCATACTACATAACAAAAGTAACGTAGACAGAGAGTAAATGTCTAACTCAAGCCTTCCTCTGCCCTCCTTACTCCAGCCCTTAGTTGGCAAGGGAGATAGCTCATAAAGAAGCCATCTGCGATGCTAGCAAGACATCAAAAATAATATTTCACATAGGAGATGTTAGAGTTGGTGTTTTTTAGTTGATCTATCAGTAACTATATATCATAAGATAGTAAAAAAGAGAACTTCCTAAATATAGGCAATTAAATATTATAAGCCTATTGCTATTAGCTCCAATAATTTATCACTACTTTTCCTTTCTACATTTAGGTTACTGACTTACCAAACAAATGAACCTGCATTCCTGGTGGGTTCTTTGATTCTAATACAATTACTGGCTAAATCAAAGAATGTTTTCTGTTTAGTGTCCAGTTTACTCTTCATACCAATTTTGGTCAAAGGAGATAAAGTAGGAGTCAGGAGAACCAAATGATTGTTCGATAATTTTTCAATGGAGGAAAAATGAATAAATCAATGGGAGAGAGAAAAGAAAGGAAAACCTGTGATATTTTTTAATATCCTGGATGTGAAATAGCTTTTCTCACACCATTATCAGCACATTTTGAAGTTACTCAAATTGAGTCTTATTTGCTGGAGAAGAACCAGCAGGTTCACTAACAGCAGCTGAGACCCCTGCCTAAATTCTCTTTGAAGACTTTAAATTCAGCATCATGTTCTCTGCCAAGACTTCAGCGGTTTGGAGGATAAACCAGTCAAATCTTGGGATGGCAGGATGATTTATAGAGAAAAATGATTGACCAATCCGTGTATTAGACTATCTGTCCACATCATTATGCTGGTAGAAATGTGGCAGTTTTGAAATGCAAAGGTTTCAATACTAGAGACCTAAAGTCCTATTTCCAGTACTATTGTAACTACTAGAATACGTGAAAGACATTTGGGGAATGTCTATTTAATTTATTTAGCTCAGCAGAGCCCCTAGTTATACTGACTTTTATCTCCATCAGCTTCCTAAGAAATATAATTCCAAGTCCCAGGTGTGACCTTGCCATGGTTTCCTTTATCATTGTCGAGGCCAGATAGGGAAAAAATTCATTTCTTTTTACTCCTGTGCACATTATTAATTTCTCCTGTTTCTAATCAATACTAATTAGGATATATCAAAAAATCAAAATACGGCTCCCATTTTTCTTCTTTCTTTTATCTGTATCTCTTTATTTGCTACGCATATTTTTTTAAATTTAATGTTGTTTTTATATCATTAGTCTAACTCTTAATGAAGTCTTTAAGACCAAAAGTTGTGTAATTTAGAACATGAGACTCCCAAAACATTAAAACCTTCTAAGAGCGATATTCAAACATTGTCTGGCTTACGGCACCAACAACTCAGTCTAACAAATCTTGCCTTTTGGCAAACAATAAGTTAAATGACATGTAAATTCATTTTGCTAGTTTAAGACTGACATGTATTTTGAAATAAATAGCCTATTGAAAATACATTGATCAAAATTATTAGCTAACTTGTGTGTGATCCTATCAAATCAAAATTGATAGTCATATGATCAATGTATGTGTTTCAGAATGGAGAATAATTTGTCCTACAAATGAAATAAAACTATAATAGATCTCTCAGTTAATTACCAAATTTTGAATAATTTATTAGGCTAATGTCAAACAAATTTTAATTTCTAAAAGTATGGAATATTATTTTTATTTTCCAAAGGAAGTTACTTTTATAAGGCTCACACATTTTGGTGCAACTGTCTTTATAAATAATTTTATTCTCTTAATTGTATTAATGGTGTAATTACCACTCTGAACGTCTTTACCTTTCAACTTTGACTATTTCCATTAGGTTTTAAGTTCTGATATAAATCAAACACAAAACCGATGGAAAAAAAAAACTTACCAATATACCATTGTATATAAAAATACTTTAGACTTCAGAAGCCATTAAAAGCTATAAGCATATTTTGGTAAAAATATAAATATCTTTTTATAGCATTGAACATGCCAAAATAGCTTTCATACATTTGTAATAAAGAACATAAGGTCAGCATCAAACTTGTTTTATTATATTTTTTTTTTCAGTATAATGAGAGAGTGAGAAGTATTCTATTTTCTCTAGGAAATATGCAAGTCGAAATGAATTGAAAATACATTGGATAATGTTCATATTAGATACATAAAGACTTCTTGATTATAAATAAAATATATACTTGGGTATTTTTTGTGAAGATGTTCTAAGCACCATCAATTTTTGGCATATTGAAGTTAAATCTTATCCAACGTAATGAAATAAATGTGTATCAGCCTAGAATGCAGAACACACCCATGTGCACGCACACACACACTCACACACACTCATTCAGGCAAACACTCATACTCATGTGATTCATTGTCATAGCATAGCTTGAGATACAATGTTTTAACTTTGAGACATACTCTTGAGGTCAGAGAAAATTCTCAGGTCAAAGGATGCAAGTATTTGAGGTAAGAAGTAATCAGTGTATATGAGGATTGATTGTCCACTAAGCTCTGTGAGGCCTACAGTATGGGCAACACTTTTAGATCACTCTAGATTTGATTTATTCTCTTTTCTTTCTGCACTCAAACAGATTGTTGTACATAACCTCTAGACATGACCTTGCTTTTGACGATCATAACCAAAGATTCTGAAATACCTGTGGGCAAAGAATAACTTTAGTCATTTCTTATTAACCCTTGCTGTGCCCAGCACTGTTCAGTTCTCATTATTGATGTTCAACCCCTTTAACTTGGTGTCCAGATAGAATGTCTCATGTTGAAACAGAGATTCCCTCTTTAGTCAGTCATAACTTAATTCACACAAATCCCTTGACTTGGATTCTGACATCACTATGGAATGAGCTTTTATTTATTTTCAATTTAAATTAATTTTCAATAGCCAACCATTGGCATTTGGAGCCTGGAAACCAAAAAAAAAAAAAAAATGTTTCCGAAGTTTCCATTTAAATTTTGAAAGACTATATAATTGAATGCATTAACGTTTTAACAGTCTGCATTATATACAGAAACCCTCTATAATCAAGTGGCTGGTGAATAAATTCTTGGCACTCCCATCTAGCTTACTGTAACAAATAGAATAGACATCTTGCTGGAATAAACCTTGACCACTCAAGCTAATGGAAATCCAGTTAGGCTTTTGCCAACTTTGGGAAACATCCATTATCAATAGAAGCTGAGAAAATTATATTACTAATAAGTGTTTTAGAGAGAAAATAGAAAGTGCCTCAAAGTTGACAGAAAACAGAATCCTTTATGGTATTATGATTGATTTTGGAGAGAAGTAGCTGTGGATGCTTAAGTGTATGAATTGCTTTAAAATATTTTACTCTTGTGAGAGGGGATATTATTGACCTAAAAAAAATACTAAAGTATCTTGGTAACTTGTGATTCATATATAAATACATATTAAGAGATTGTTTAAAATTCACATTATTGATCTCATTGATTTCAGCAGTGCCAAGGGAGTCATTGAACATTTTGTAACTAATATATCTGGTAAAGATTCGGTCAGTATTTACAAATTTCTGGGCACTTCTGGATTTGACTCTGAAAGTAATTGGAATGTTACATGAAGGGGAAAAATAACGTAGTGATGAGAGTCAAGTGTAAGCACCCATTTTTTGTTTGATTAAACATTTCTGATGGAGACTCTTTCATGCAATATTGAGATCAACTATTAAACTATTCAAGATAAATAAGAGAATGTTACAAATTTAAGACAATATTCTACCTAGTCTATTTGTATTGTGAGGGGGGTGGATTTGGGATCAAATCCTTAGTTTTGTTCATCTTTTATTTTTATCCTCTCATCTGAGCAGAGGAGAAAAAGGATGTCTTCATTTCGAGTACTCAGCTTAGAATAGTTGGGAATCACTACTCCAAAGGAAACACTAGAATACATTTTCAGTCTATTAAAATTTCATAAGTACTGAGAGTAATTTGTAACTTCTCTCGTGGTAAGAGCAATGTTAAAAAGGAGAAGGGGTCGACATTTTAGACCCCTAAAGAGGTTATAGCATTTAGATGACAATTTTACTTCTAGAAACTATTATTTACCTTCAAAGATTAGTTAGTATTTTCAACTTTTGAAAATAAACTCAACAATTTGTAATCCCATTGCTCCATTCTACTTGTCACAAATGTGGAAAGAAGTTAAGCCAAACTTGTGTCACATGATCCAATGTGTAAAATGACAATTGGATTTATGAAAGGAAGTGAATTCAAAGGGAATGTTCATTGACTAACATGGCTGCAGGTTTGTAATCTTGACTTACAAGCACACCATAATAGCATACCACGTGGCTGTTGTAAATTAAGCCTGGGAAAGATGGTTTCTTGGGCATGCTCCACGGGGACACTGTCTGTCCTTACAGTGTTAGAAATCCTTGATCTATTATCACTTAACAGCCCTTGCCTCCTTAAAAAAAAAATCTTGAAACTAGTGGTAAAATGAGAGGTTTATGTCAGGGATGAAAACCAGGTGTTCTTTGTTTTGTCTTGCTTTATTTTCTTAATTGAATTCCCTCTGATCTATTGACCAGAGGCTGCCAACATAATTTTGAGGCTATGTCCAAGCATAACCAGGAAGAGTGAAATTATGATGTGTCAGTCAATAGCAGAGATGTGATATTTAAGTCTCATTCCTTTCTGTAGTCTTTAACTCCAGTATCGTAATTCAACAAAGTTTTTTTTTGTATGGAGTTGTGATTTTTAAAAAAATCAAAACAGCCTTAATCTTAATAGATCATATTTTTCCATTAAATAAGTTCCTCAGACCAAATTTGTCTTGAGTATTTTCTCATGATCAGAAACAATAGATTGGGGAAATGTGAGGCTCTGTGCTTTACATAGGAGAGTTAGGGCATGATTCGCACAAAAATGCAAGGGTATTTGATATCTTTATTAATATCGGTTTTGCTCCCTTCATAACACATTATTTCTATGGTGAATTTAGGGAAGATAAAATCTTGAAAAGTTTATAGTAGTTACGTTAGTGAAAATCAACTTCGGGTACAATTAGTAACAACTCAATACTGCTTTGCCACAGCAGCTGACAGTCATTCACACAATAGCAACAGAAACCTATCCACTATGTTATTGTGGTCAAGTTCATGGTCTCTCAGGTCAGATTGCCCTGATTTAAATATGGGCATACCACATACTAGTTACGACACTTTAGGAAAGTTTCCATATGCCAAAATGAGGATAATGATGATGCTTATTTTATCAGGTTGTTGTGAGAACAAAACAGACTAATCTATGTAAAACAGTAGAGTTCCTGTCTAAGAGTAAACAGCCTTAAATATTAGATGCTGCTGCTGTTATTATATGTATTATTAGTGAATAGGAGTAGAGATCATTTATAGTTTCCTGGTAATGCAGTGTAGAGATTAAAAAGAGAGACGGAGAGAGGTAGAGTGCAGATGTGTTTAAATGTTGATGGTGGGTGAAAGGCATGGCAGTGTTCTTTGTGCTGTTCTCTCTCTTGTAACTTTTCTGGAAGTTGACATTTTTTTTAAATAAAAAAAATTTTTTTAAATGCAGATGAAAATAATTAGTAAAAGCAATTTTGGCCCTAAGATCAAACCATTACTTCTACCACTATTAAAAATGCTATCACCTTGAATATGCGTTAGCTAGATAGTGGTGATCATTTCACAATGTATGCATATATCAAAATATCAAATCGAATACCTTAAATACATACAAGTTTTAGGTTAATTATATCTCAAAACTGAAAAAATAGTATCACTTTGCATCTCATGAGAATTTCTCGCATGTCAGACACTGTCCTAAACGTTTTATACTCATAGTTCCTGTCTCATGTAATGCTCATGGCAGCTTATGATGTATTAACTGCCCCTGTTTTATAGAGAGTTATTCTGAATATAAAGTTGGCAAACCTTGCACAGTCTAGCTCCAAACATATACAAAGCGCAATATTTCACAACCTGCTGACTTAAACCTATTGCAATTTGATCTAAAGTGAGGAAGAAGTATGAAACATAATAGACTAGATTTGAAATCTATTTGCTTCTAAATTCCAGCTCTGCCATTAACTAGTTTTGTAACATTACCCAAATCCTTTTTCTGAACCATAGTTTCTTCCTCTGTAAAAACAGAAATTATCTAATGGTGAATTTAGGGAAGCTATCAAGAATTCAGTGATTTTAAGTACCAGTATTTGTTTGCAAAATGATTGGCAAAATGCAAAGGCTTAATAAGTGACAGCCATTGTCACCCTCTGTTAAGAGATAGTGTCAAAAATAAATAAAAGCACCTTTATTTTATCTAATTATAAATGGATATTTACAAAGTCATAAAATCTTAGATGATATATCTATACTTCTATAAATGTATGTAAGACGAATCGGATATATAAATCATTCAGAGAATAAATTTAGATATAAATGTCATTCTAAGAGGATCAAAATCTTGCCTCTTTTATTTATTTTTTGAGTATAATTTTCATGAGTATATAAAATAAGCATTTAGGCAAAACTTGGTGTAATGTTTAAGGGATAACAGAAACTGTAAAATGGATGAGATGATTTGACATTCATTGTTTTTGTGAAAACTTTGTTGTTCACGGAGGATAAAATATTTGGGGAAAGGAGAAATTTTACCTTAATTATTGCACCCTGTTTTGGTTTCCTTCTGGAAAACCCCTTGGCAACCTCTTATGTGAGACTTCAGTGAGGACTTGGTAAACTATTCAAGTATTGTCAAACTATTCAAGTACTCTCAAGTCCATTTTTCTAACTCTAATCTGAAGAGTAAACATTATCTGATTTTTTTTTCTTTTAAAGATATACAGGTAAGAAACTTTAAAATAGCAATCTCAGAGTTGGAAGGTGTCCAATGGAGTGAGAACCATCTTCTATATAAATTTGACTGTATTCCAGAAATTCACTAGTATCTCTAGTGTCCAGAATTTCTCTGGTGTAGTTATCATGAAACTAACAGACATGTTAAGCATAAAACTCTTCCTAATCAGGCATAATTCCTGGGTGATCATTGTCAGTGGATTTGATGCCTGCATCGATATTAATTGCACAAATTTCAGGCAGGATTAGACAGAATACAAGAAAAAAAATCAGACAGACCAGGAGGAAAAGGTTTTTTAAGCTATTTTAGCAGCTTAGAAGTAAATCATAAAATGTCAAGCTACAGAAATTGGCTCCGATAAATATGATTTTTTCCTGAATTAGTTCACTAAGCTTTTATCCTTTCTGAACATTTTCAGTCAATCCTAAATACTTTAAATGCCAAGCTTAATATTGAACAGTTATGCTACAGCACATATAGAGGATTGAAAGCAGCAGTTATTCTAGATGAGAATGAGTTATTTTATCTTCATTTAGACTCCAAAATGAAAGAAAATAACCATTGTGTGAAGAGACTGTAAATAAATGAATACTTCTAAAGAAGCTCAGTCATGGTTCCCAAATGGGAAAATATAAATTATAAAAAAGATGTATAATCATTTCAACCGAGTAATGTCAACAGGATATGCCTCTCTCCCACCCCCAAGAGTTAATATGACTATGTTCCTGTGAGGGAATATATAGATCTAATTGTAATTTAATTTTAATTTTACATTCTTATTTAGGGGGAGGTAGATTTGACAATGACTGTAAAAATTGCATACCAGCTGTCACTTGGCTTCCATTCGGTGTGGTCTTTGCTCGATGCACATGAGTAAGTTCCAATAATGCTGAGGGAACTTGTGCAAGGAAGGATATTTTGCATTCCTAGAACTTCTATTAGAAATACTCTTTTCTTTGTTAAAAAAAAAAAACCACACACACACACAGAAACATATAAATAGCATCATCCATTTTCCAAGTTTCTCAAGGAAAGACTATTTTATGTCATTTAATTCTCAGATGGTGATTTTAAAAACTATTAGACAAGAATCACATGGGACCATAGAAAGGATACAGATTTGGAAGTCAGGTGATAAGAGTTCAAGGCCCAACATTTGTGACACTTATTAGCTCTGTGGCTTTGAACAAATCAGGTAATCTTTCAGGGATTCGTTTATCTCGATTTAAAACTAGCTTGATTTGACTTTAAGTTTCCTCAGATCGGAGACCGTATGATGTTTACTGCTCTGTTTGTAGGACTAGAAGCAAAATTGATGAATAAAGCATTTCTTGAATGAATGAACAAATGAGTGAATGTCGACACCACAATTTATGAGAACAATTCATTTTTTCCCAAGCTGAAGAGGATAATTTAAGATATCATAAAATTACAGTGTGCCCATTATTAAAGGACACCCCTAGTCTTTTTCATTGACATAGAAGACAGCTTACAGCAGGAATTCAAGCCTTGTTTAGAAATATGAAGAGATCAAATGGGTTATTCTTTGTTTAATGTTCATAGAAGTCTACCAAATGGTGCCGTTTGTAATCAAGCAGCTGCTGTTTTATTCTCAATGACAATATAATGTTTCAATGGTTTGTTAGGAATGGGCCTATTCATTGCTTAGTTTGATAGTTTTTCAGAACTTGGGTCAATATGTATCATTAATGTGAAAAATCAGGGAATCCTGGTTGTCTGACTTACTGACATCTGTGTCGCCAAAAGTTCTGACTCATATTCTCTTCTAGATTCCCACTCTTAGCTTGATATCCGGAACCCAACAGGCCCTAAATGACATCTGCCACTCGAATAGCTAATGTAAAGATAAAGGGATATTCAAAAGAGAATGTTACCTTAATAAAATAAAATCATTAACAAATATTTAATATAGATAATTCAATATTTAAAGAAATTTCGTTTTCAGAATTAAAAAATGCACGTGTTCAAGAAAAGCTTGAAAAAGTGATAAGTATTACCTGGTTATAAATTACTCTCCAAGGTAATGTAACATAGTTGAATATCCACCAATTTTGTTTCTTTCTTTATTACTGAATATAGTCTCTTAAATTTCCACCTTTAAAAATATATAATTAGTCACTGATTTAGTTTAATGATACCTATGTTCCATATCTGTAAAACTCAAACTGAGATCATTAGGCAAGTCAGTCTTAAAGGTGAATTTAGCATACAGGTCTTCTAATTTTTGGCCTAATTTATTCAACTATTAAACACTACCCTGCAAACATTTTCATAAAATATCTGGGTGAAGTTTCTAAGTCAGTACCCTCTCAGACCTTATTTAATATAAGATCTCTTCCTGAACTAAAATATTACATGTCTAATAATTTGTTCTATTTTAGAAGAAACAGATTTTTTTTTAGGAAAACATAAATCATTTTACCAATGGGGAAATTATTTAAACTAAGGTTAGACATTTTTATTGATAGCTCCTCCCTTATCTTGATTTGAATATAGTGTAAATATCATGCAGTTTTAATGAAATGATTTAGAAGAGTGGTTTTTTTAAAAAATAATTTAATCCAAATAATTTGTTCAGCAGAAATTTAAAATGAAGTTTGTTTCTCTGAATTATGTGAGGCATATTATTCTTATTGAGTGATGGTTAGCAATATTTTTTAAACACTCAGCTATTGATGGTTTTGAAAACAGAATTATTTAATAAACTTCACAATTTTCAACTTCAGTGTTAGAATTGTTTTCCCTGAAGCATTTCTCAAGGTAAAACCAACTTGCATTCTTATTATTCTCCAGCTCATCTTATTACAGTAAGAAAGCAAATATTATTGAATTGGAAACGGAGACTGAAAATAAACAGTGAGAAAATATTTGTTTCTCCAGATGTTTTAGAAACACAACTTTCTCCCATGTTTCTCCACTAAGCACTTAAAATCTGGCATTCTCTAAGTCAACAAATGCCTACTATAAATTAGAACTAAAAAAAGTGAAATATATGAATGCTAGAACTGAACTTGTTAAAGTGATATTATTTCTGATTTTTGAGAGAACCAGTGTCCAGCATCCCTCAAGATGGAGGCCGATCTCTCTAAATTGCTGGGATCAAGACTGGTTTCACTGGGGTAACATTTACAGTAACCAATGCCTTCGTGCAAGAATAAGAGATTAAGACAATGGGGTCAGCCAAAACAAAGTCTATAAAGGAAAGACGATGTCCACATTTGAGAGTCATTTAAGTTAACAGACCATCTTGTTGTGCCTTATTGAGTTCTCAGGATGCAGAAGTTTCACTTGTAAAACCGGAACAGTTATAAGCAAGCTATCCTAGTTTGCCCGGGACTGAGTGGGAACACAGAATATAGGAGTTTTAATATTAAAAGCAGGAAAGTCCCAGGGCAAACTGGGATGAGTTGGTCACCTTACAGTACTAAGCGAGGAAGTGCCAGAGGTGATATAAATTAAAGTTCAGAATTACAGAGGCAAAAATGTGGATGCTGTGGGCCAGAGGATAATCAAGTAATGAAAAGGGTATAGGATGAGATGATGGTCTTGAATTAATTATCCTGTTACCAGATGACTTACTGTCTGGTGGCATGCAGTGGTAAATAAGTGGATGAACTGAGATGCTGCAATACATTTGAATTCCTAACCTGACTCTACCACCTATGAGCTATGAAGCTTAGGGCAAGTAACTTTACTTTTCTTAGCCTCAGATTTGCATCTGTGCAATGGGGCTAATAGTTCTTCTACCTTGCAGATTTTTTATGAGCATTAAATTAGATGTTTTAAAAAATAGGTGACATAGTTTAAGAACTGTTATCATTGCTGTTCTTATTTTCCTGTTTTGAAGAGCAAAGAAGTAGAACAGAAAATAGGAAGGACATCAATATGTCATTATATCTAGCCTTTCTGTAAAATTGTCAATTTTTCCTTTTATTCACTTAGTTTGATTTTTTGATGATTTATATAATTATTAAATTAATATATCTGTGAGTATCTTTAAAGGGCCTCTTAAAATATGTATTAAAATATTCAGATATCCTGGTATTCTTATACAATAAAATTAACAACTAAATGCTCAGAGTATACAGAGCTTCATGAAGAAACTAGAGATACCAAGGCAATAAAATATAGATATTCAATTGGGGAACATCATTATATATTGCAAAAGATTCCCCCTTTCCCACTTGGAGTCTTTTAGGTTTTAAAGACAGAATGCAACCATTAATGTTTAAAGCATCTTTAAATATACACTACCAATTAAAGCAGGATAGCAGTAGATAATTGATTACCTTTTTGACTTTTGAGAACTAATTGAGGGGATAGATATGGCTGCCCATTAAAGTATCAAATCCAAAAGAATCACTAGAAAGCAGTTCCTGAAAATTCTCTTTTCAGAGTTTAAAAAGGAAATTATACTGGTAATTATAAGAGAGAGGTTTTTTTTTATTTTTTAAGAGATAAAAAGGGATTTAAAGATTGTTTTGTCCATTTCTTTATTTTATACATGAGACTAGAGAAATGTCATATCCCAAATCGCTTAGTTTTAGTACCTAAATCAAGTGAGGGAACAAAAAAAAAACAATAGTTCACGTTCAGTATTGTGAAAGATACTGTCTTTGTAAAAACAACCACTATATTAATTGGATTATATTCACTAACATGTAGATAATAAATAATCAAATGAAAGATCCACTTAGAATGGAAAAGATAAATGTTTGGTTTATTCTAATGATTATTAGTATGAATTGCAACAATTCCTTGATATTTATTTGTTTCCCTTCAAATAGCATTCACAGTTAGCAAAAAGTTATTATTGAATTTACAGAGATAATTTTCTGTTCAGAGCTGAAATTTATCAGTGTATCTACCTAGGTGGGAGATAATTACTTGTGACAAAGATTCGAGACTCATAAAGTGTAGTGTAGTGTAGTGTGTGTGTGTGTGTGTGTGTGTGTGTGTGTGTGTGTGTGTGTGTGTGTTCGTTCTTGTAAGGGGAGACACATTCCAATGAGAGAGATTGCTATCAATACCCAACAAGTAAGGAGATTCTTGCTTGGAAAACATGAGCCACTGAAAAATAAAACAAAACAGAAATGAAACAATTTAAAACAAAAACTGAGAATTTAGGACATACATAAAATAAACAGTTGTAGGGGTGGTTGAAATTATTCATCAGATTGAACAGACTCAATGATTGGTACTTAAAAGAAAAAGATAAAAATAATCCTAGCATCTCTACTTCTGAAATCTTCTATGGAAGGGCCAGAGTCTGTGGAAAAGTTCAGTAAAATGTGTAGGTCCTGTTATTTTACTGGCCTCGTATCTGTGTATTCATTTCCACCCTCTTTGCCATTATCAATTATCACTATAACTCTACTGCTCTCCAAAATATAATGCTACTCTTTTATTCTACATGTTGTAATGCGTGATTTGGAAAATGTTTTATAGCAATGAAAATTAACTTCGGTCATATACTTTACAAAAGTGTGTGACAGATGTTTTGAAGTACAAAGATGCTCCATGAGCCTCACAGCCTTTTCCAACCAAGTCCTACCCTACTTTCCCAGGCTCACCCCTCACACGTACTTATCTGTGCTCTATTCTACCCATAGTGGATACTCAGCTCATAAAGCCTGTCTCTATGCCGTGTTTATTCCAGTTCTTCAACTTAAAGTATCTCTCTTTAAACTTATTAATTTAACCCTTAAGTCACAACTTCACCATAATTTTTTCTATTGCTCCTTGTGGTAGAGATCCATTGAATTTTATAATTCTCTTTTAATACCCTTTGTAATCTTCCTAATTAAGCACGAACCTGCTGTTGTTCTCACGTTGTAAGTTCCTTAGGAATTATGATACAGTCATAAACCTATCTGTAGGATAGTTCATGGTGTTTGACATAGAGTTACGTTTAATACATATTTCTTGACTTGAAATGATAGTTAATCAAGTGTTAAGCAGACTTCTCAGTGTAGGTGAGGGAAAGCATAAGACATTTCAAAATACGTATTCTGAGAACGTTTTGTACCAAGAATGTTGTCCTAATTTTCAATACTAACCAGTAAAAGTCATACTTCATTTTATCATTTCTATGAACACAGATTCAATTTATTATATAGTTATATTGAAGTCATTTTTAGAATCATTGAACATTAACATGCTTCTGCAGAAAATGTGCCTTTTTAATTTTTAAGTAAAATAAAAAATAAGGTAACTCTTGTACTGTGTGTTAAACAGAGGCATTTGAAGCCACATATGATTTTAAATAACATGTTCTATGTAATTGATGGCGCATTTGAAAAACCTCACTGTTAAATAAAGATACATTTTCCTCTTTTTGTATTAAATGATATTTTGTCCTTTAACATTTTTCTGTAAGGCATTAGCTTTCAGCAGTTGTCTCTATCAAACTAGACAAAGCTTTCAGCTTAATTGAATTTGAAAAGTACAAAGATTGACTGACTTACCAAAATATGCGGTAGCTTTAAACACATAAACAAAGTGGATGAAATTGGCATGTTGCTTAAGTATATCAGGTGAAGAAAAGGCATAGTAAATGAACAATTTAATTAAAGATAGAAGAGTCAATAAAAACAAGATTACATATACAATGCAATTTATGATAATGAACTTGACTTTTTAGATCTTAAAATATCCAGCTACATATACAATCTCTAAAACTTTCTAAAGCATGTATATCAATCAGGATTCTGTCAATGTGGATATTATTATACAGAAGCATTTGTTAATATGATAGTTCTCCCACAACATTAACAATTCACATAAGCAAAGAAAAAATAATTTAACTTAGTAGAGAGAGAAAAACAATCATCGAGCATGGAACTTGAAATAATCTGATGTCTATACACCTCTTGTGTACCAATTATGCCTTAATATGTGTGTGCTTGGCTAAGACACTACAAATTCCTAGACCTCAAAATCACTTAACAACTGAATCAAATGTCTTTCTTGTCTAAACCATCTGTGTTCTCTATTCAGTCAAAATCAGCCCCCAAGAAAGTTAATGAAAGGCCTAGGGAGAGAAGGATCGTACTTTTCTGGGGCTATTTGTTATTGTAAGGACACTTTTTTCTCAGTTTTTTCTTTGCTGGCAGAGATAAGAGAAGGGGACAACATATGGCTCTTACATTTATGTAAAAGTCTTTGTGTTGACATGTGTCTTTGTTTCTCTTGAATAAACATTTATGAATAGAATGGCTGGATTATATGGTAGGTGTATGTTAACTTTTTAAGAAAGTGCAAACTATTTTTCAAAGCGATTGTATTATTTTACATGGTCACTGATACCATCTAAGTGTTCCAGTTGTTCCTCATACTTGCCAGCACTTGGCATGGTTAGCGTCTTAAAATTTAGCTTTCTACTGGGTATGTAATAGTACTTCACTGTAGTTTTAATTTATTTTCCCCTAATGATTAGTGATATTGAACATCATTTCATGTTCGTATTTGCCATTATCGTATGTTCCTTATCTCTTTTTATTAAAAATATTTGCCCATTAAAATTTTTTTTGTTCTACTTATAAGTGAGTTGCACAACTTATTTTTATATCCTGGATTTAAATAGTTTCTTAAAATATTTTGCAAATATTTTTGTACTGTGGTTTGCATTTTCATGTTCTTAACAGTTTTTTTATAGAGCTAAATTTTTCTACTTTGAAGTCCATATTATGATTAGTTTCTTTCTTTTGTGTTTTTATCCTATTTATGAAATCTTTCCCTAGATGAGTGTCACTAAGATTTTTCTACTGTTATCTTCTAGAAGTTTTACAGAACGGTGCGAATTGTCAGAGCTCATATTTTTTTTTATGTGGGTATCCAGTTGTTTCAGCACTATTTGTTGAAAAGATTATCATTCTCCATTAAATTACCTTGGAATCTTTGTCCAGAATCAATTTACTGTGTCTAAGTCGAGTTTAAGCCTTCTGATTTCATTTCATTGATCATTATGCATAGCTTTTCAGCGATACAAAACCATCTAGATTATTGTGGCTTTATCAGTCTTGTAATCAGTTATATATATTCTCTAACTTTCTTGTTACTGTTCAAAATTGTATTAGTTATATTAGTTTTATATTGCTGCATGACAAATTATCAGAACCTTAGTGGCTTAAAACACTCATTTATTATTTTGAAGTTTCTTTAGGTCAAAAGTCTGAACAAAGTATGCCTGGTTTCTCATCTCAGAGTCTCAGAGCTGAAATAGAAGGGTCTGCTGGGACTCTGTTCTCACCTGGAACTCAGAGTCCTCATCTAAGCTCATCCACATTTTTGGAAGAATTTCTCCTTTTGTGGTTGTAGGGCTGAACCCCTGTTTTCCTGCTGGCTGTCTAGCCAAAGACCACTATCAGCTCCTTGACGTGTAGCTCCCTCCATAGGCCCTCACATACTCACATATTTCAAATCTCTTCCTGAATTTAGGAAGAGTCCAGTCCCTTTGAAGGGCTCACCTGACTAGGTCAGGCATATCTAGAATGATTTCCCTTTTAATTAACTCAAAGTCAGCTAATATTGGACCTTCATTAAAACTGCAGAATCCCTTTAATTATGCCAGGTAATGTAATCTAATCCAAGTGATGAATTCTATCAGGCCCACCCACAATCAAGGGCTCAGGATTATACAGGGCAAGTATAGCAAAGGGTAGAAATTTGGAGAACAACTTTAGAATCATAGCCATCACAGCTGTTCTATGTTCTTTCCCTTTTCCTATAAATTCTAGAATCAGATTGCCAATTTCTAAAAAAAAATGTGTTAGGTATTTAGACTTTCATTGAATTTATAGATCATTTGAAAAGAACTGATCTGTTAAAAATATTGAGTTTTTAAATCCTTTGGTATGGTATAATTCACAATATTTATATTTCTTTAATTTCTTTCAGCATGTTCTTTTTAGTTTGTTACTCTAGAGGTCTTGAATCTTCTTTATTAAATTCATTTATGTTTTTTGATGTATTCATCAAATAAGCAAACATTTTTAAATGAGCCCTGGAGTGAAAAAAGTATTCACTTTTAGATGTATTGTGAATTAATGCTGATTACTGTAGAAGTACTCTTACTACTCAGAGCAGAGGCACAAATAAGATGGTTTAGGGATTACTAAAAGCAATGAATTACCTACAGTGAACTTTAGGTCATTTTTTTCTTTCCTGATGGCCTAGCATGTTCTTTTTTTTTTTTATACCAATGATAATAAGTCTTGGGAAAATTTCGAATGCATATCTCTAAATTTTTATACATACCTCATTTTGTATGAGGTAACTGCTTTGCTGTTTAATAACATGCCTACTAAGTTGACCAATGTCTCTATGAGATAGAGTACCAGGCTGAACTTAGGGAGCGAGATTTTATTTGTGAGTGTGTGTGTGTGTGTGTGTGTATCTGGTGATGAGGGCATGGTGAGATATTTCAAATTAATCAAAGAGAGTATAGGACCACATTTAAAGGGGTACCTTTTATTGGCAAAGCTGTCCTGGGATGGGTATCCATGCTATTCCAGACAGGATAACACAAATCGTTAACTAGATTTTGTAGGTCCAAAACAGAAATAATTTAGCATGTCAATAAATGTCAATTATGCTAAAAAACATGTTCTTGTTGTTTTTGTCATTATTATTTTTAGATCAAGAATATTGGCAACTCTGTCATTTATCACACGATGTATCGTATCTGGTCGCACATCTCATAAAGTTATATGTATGAACCAAGTAGTGCAATTTGGAAGCAAAAGCAAAAGCCTTTGTCTTTATGGAGCTTGTGTTCCAATGGGGGAGATTGATATTTGATGTGTAATTAAAATAATGTGAAGAATCTGAATAAAATATGTAAAGGGCACTGTGGGAATTGTAGTGTAGGGAGACTATTCTAATCTAAAGAATCAAAGACTATCTCCTTGCCAATTAAATTTTTGAGCACACTATGTGATACTGAAAAGGTACATTATTCAGTATTTTAGTTATTATATTTTGAAAATATAGAAACTTGCCAATGAGCTCGAACCTTGATAAAAGGAGAGTAAACAGCAATGGCAAATCCCACAGAGCTTGGCAGCAGGACAATACAGTAGATTTAAATCTAGCTCTGTAGCCTAGAAGTTGATCTTGATATTTTATAAAACCATAACGCTTTTAGCTCAAGTCTGGCACATGATAAATCCTTCATAAATGGTCATAGTCGTTGCTCTTTATTGATGAAGAAGAGAATAATGATGATGTCGATGATGATGACCCAAGACATAATACTCTAAGGTTTAGCATATAGATTCAGAAAATTTGCCTTTAACACATATACTTGAAACAACATCAACAATAAACAACAAAACTGTTCTATTAAAGGGTTCCAAGAAATTTAGAATGCTTATATATTTAGAGAGCTTTCTTAATAGAAAACAAACAAACATCCTGATCCTAGTACTGACCAAGAAACTTTTTTTAATCCCCAAATCAATTCAGCTGACTCTGTGAACAAGTTTTTCTCCATTTCTGGTCTCTGAACCACCTACATCTGGAGAATGTTTTAAGAACACTTATCACTGCATTAGACACCGTACATTCTTTTAAGAAACACATTCAGAATAAGGATCCCAGGAATCCATATACCTAATGAATCTTATATACTCAATTTGAAAAGTAATTTTATCTCTCTGAGAATTAAAACCTCCAAGAAGACTTCATACTGATTATCAGGAAGTTAAGGCTATTATTGTATTATTGTTGGAAAAAAAGAAACATAGAAAAGAAGACTATTACATTTACGTTGACCAAATAATTGGATGTGGTTATTAATATTTTAGTATTGACTTAGAGATTTTAATTGTTAATTACTAAAAACATTAAGCTGTCAATGGAAGAAACATTATTACTATAAATTTAGAGAAGTGCTTTTTTTAAGAATCAAATGTAGTCATCATTTGTTATGGATGCCGAGCCTGGCACGCTCTTTTGTTTCTTGAACATGATTACAAAAACTCCAGGATAACATGAGGAAGCCACTTAAAATAGAAATTGTTCTTTAAAAAGAGCTAATGTTCTAAAGGAAAACACAATTTATGCTTGTACACATTATTTTAGTAATTCTTATCTGCATCATCGGAGATAAGCATTCCAGGGCTTCAGGTTTAAAATACTTCAATTTAGGACAAATGAGGAAAGGGGTGGTTGGCAATGAAACAGGAATCAATATTTAGAGCCTTAAGTCAATGTAAAATATTCTGCATTTTTATTTCTACCTAAATTCTAGTGGAATCATTTTGGGATAGGGTGGGGCACACTTAGACTAAACATTAAATATCTTTTTTCTCAAAGTTCTCATTTAGAACTTTCTAAACCACTTTGGTTTAGATGGTTTTCCAAATATATTTCCAAAACTATGCTTTATTTATTGAGAGGAGGGATGGTTTTCCAAATATATTTCCAAAATATGATTTTCCAAATATATTTCCAAAACTATGCTTTATTTATTGAGAGGAGAGACTAGAATCCGACTGTTGGTCTCAGATAGTTACAGTTTTAAATTTTAGGAGACAGTATAGTAGAAACTAAGCTCCTTGATGATTGATATAAGAAACAAGGCACTATATAGAGGAGTGGTTGGAATTTCATGGACAAATATCTGTACTGGTGTCATGCTTCTTAAACTTATTTTGTGGTTTCGAGGAGCAAGACATATAATCTTTCTAAGCTTCAGCTTCCTCATCTGTAAATTAAGTTTAATACCCTGCTATAAAGTCAGGCCTCAAACTATGTTAGGTCATAAACAACTTTATTGTTTTTACCTTAATTACACATCCAGAGGTAGAAAGGGCCTTAGCCTAGAAGCCAGGATTCTCGTTCTTATTCTCAGAGCTTCTCTTGGCACCACCCTTTTCTGGGGGTTGATTTTGATTCTAATCTAGTATTAAGTTGGGCACAGCTGTTTTATGCACCACCACTACTAACAACAAAATCCAGAGGAAGGCAAGAGGGCTGATCCTTTTTCGATTCTTTAGAAATGAGAAAACTGTTACTAATAGCACCTTCCCCGGAAAGTCCTCCCTCATGCTTCCTGAACCATAAGTAATTCCCACACCAGCTCCTAAACCACCATCTAGACGAGGGGAGAATGGTTGTACCATAGTCTGTCTACTGTATCTCTGGGGTATAATGGATATTGATGAGCAAAACTAGTCCTAGGAATTACAGCTAGTATTGTGGAGAACAAGATTTAAGACAGCTTACTCCAAATTGGCAGGATTTTATTTTTACCACCATAAAGAATTAGGAGCTTGAGATAGAAGTCAAATACAGTTAAAGAATAAAGTTATATGTTTTGCTTCTTTGAGCCCAGGTCATTGAGGCACTCAAGCCACACCCTATATTTAATTAAATGTACTTAAAGCACTGGTAGCAATTATTTTTAGTTCCTTTTCTTTATATATTTATAGTCCTCTCATTATGCTTATAAATATATAGTTGAAATATAGTAGACCCTATACAAATGTTTGTTTACTAGTTTTCAATTTTCCAGAGATTGGACCTCACCTCTCTGTGCTTTTTTCCAGCTTGACCATTGAACACATATGTGCTAATCTTTGTTTTGTGAATAATTAAATATTGTTTTTTTAGATTTGGAGGTTTTCCATATTTTAAAATTAAGTGAAAGTCACATTCTTGAACGTACAAATTTTCCTTGTTTTCTCCTATGTTTCCTCTGGATAGTAATTATATTAAACAAATAAACATGTCTTTCATTTGAGTCTTCTTGGATTCAAATGCTATCTACCCACACATGTAACATTTTTGTTGTTTTTTGGGATATTTTTCTGCTGAGTCTTTATAATGGAAGGCAAGAGACATACATTTGAGATTTAAACCACTTCTGGTAAGGTTCCAAGTCAAATGGTAAAAATTATATAGTAAAAAAATTTAGGGTCAAACAATAGGGAAATGGTGAAATTTGAAAATACTGAAACAATGCTGGGATTGGAGTCAAGATACTTGAGTTTTAAATTCAAAACTCATTTACGTAGATTCAAAACTCAATTACCATTACCTAGATTTTTCACAATACAGTAGCTCTATTGAACATTTTAAATTCTCTAAACAGAAAAAAGTATAACTAAAAGTTAAATTTTATAAAACTATTGAGATTCGTGAATTTACATTTTGATCCTGTATAATTATTGTAAGATGTGCTGGTATTCACTTTCCCTATGCCATACCCCTACAGACTTCTTTCTGTTTTGTTTTGTTTTGTTTCTTTTAGGAATGGGGCAAAATAATGGCAATGAGGGACACCAAAAAACTATTATTTCTCATAATTGGTTCACAATCCTTTCACTGTCTTATAGTACATATTACTAGTGTGTTATGTATTTTTACTATTTTAAAATACTCAATACAGTATTTTAATTGTACAGTTTGAAAAACACACCCTTGAGATAAAGATTAATGTGTGTTTTATTATTTTAGGTTGAGAGCAGCATATTGGGGTTTTATCAAAAGGAAACAAAGAGTTGTGAACCACCTATATGTTGTGAAGAAAAATGAGAGAATCTTTAAATTGTGTAACAGGGTAGACTTTATTGTTAGTTTCCTTATAGAAATTTTCATGAATACCTTCAGTTCTTTGAAATCTTTTCTTTTTATCAATAAAGTGCAATTAAACACATACACATACATACATGCATATAACAAGATGATGCATAAGATAGTCAGAGAGAGAGAAAGTGACACTTGGTGTCATTTCCAGATTCTCTCTTTAGAAAGTGGTCCCTTCCATGTCAGGAGTGAAAAGCCAGAGCTAAGAATCTTACTGAAGCTTTGTGCTAGTGTAAATACATGGCAGGAGCACAGAACTAATTTACATCTCTTCCTTTTGTTTCCCCCTTATATTGTTTGTGAATTTAATCTATATCTTTTTCTCCCTCTCATGAAATACAGTCCAATTGTCAGGGATACAGGTTTTTAAAAAAGTAAAAAGATATCTCTTAAAAACATTTAAAAAATGGAAGCAGGTATTTGTCCTCTGTTCTAATCTTGAACATCAAGTTGAATATTCTGACTCAGATCTTTTTGGTTCTTCTTTCTTTATAGGATGTCAATATTCCTTTAAACTACAATAGAGATCTCCAGTATGTGCAGTCTTTTTCTCCTTAGTACATATAAAAAGAGGTCTCAAAGAATTCTTTTTAATCCATTTCCACAATACAGTCTTTGTAGATAATAACAGTTCTGATGGCAACACAGTGTCTTTTATCTTCAAGAATCCTCAAATGAAATAAAAATATCCTTATTCATTGAAAAATGTTTTATACAAGTCTACTTATTTTTAGATTTTTTGCACTTTAGAAAATATTTTCATCCAAATAGGCACAAAAATGAAATTATTTCGAACACACTGAAAGGGAAAATTTAAACTATTATCTACAAAATCAAATAATCTATAGAAAGGAAAATATGAAACATTATTTATTATTTGAAATAATGCTATCTAAGAATTTTATTGTGATTTTATTCACTTTATAATGACTACATAGTAATTATTAGAATTCTATAGCTCAAATAAAATAATTAGAAAATATTACAAAATGCATTCCTCCATTCAAGATAAATTCATTGTCTATACTATCTGCTAGGCACTGAGGATACATTATTAGGCTAAAATATCACACAGTTAGAGCTTGAGTATTATGTGAGAAACCGTAAATCTTTCACATTTGTGTTACATTACAAGAATAATAAATATTATAGGTAGAAGTAGATCATGCTACGAATATGAAAAATGATTTGTAAGAAAGAGCAAGACAACCTAGAAGAGGAAGTGAGAATTGAATGGGGATCTGAAGAAAAATGAGACATTAGGTAGGTAATGAGGAAATAAAATAACTTTCCAGGAAGGGGACACGTTAAGGATTCTGACCTTTATTCTAACACTACTAAAAAAATATTAATATATTTTTACGTAGGAGAGGGCACATGATTATACATGCATTTTGAAAAACTTATTCTAGTGTACCTGGTGAGATCAGAATAATAAAGAAACTTATTAGAAAACAACTTTCAAAATTAAAAATATATATATATTACGATAGTGGTGGTATTAAGGAAGATGGGAGGAAACTGACAGATTAAATATACGTATTTACAAAATTTGGCAGCAGAGAGAGTAACCAGCACAATGTTTACTCGGTCTGCTCCTTGTGCTTCACTCCACTGTTTTCTTTACCATCCTCCTGTCCGTGAAAGGCTGACCTGAATAGACAACATTGGTGGCTCCCTTCTCTGTGGATTCTGGTTAGGTCCAGCTAACAGGGAGCATCACAGGAAAACAGAGGATGTAAGACAGTGAGGTAAGGATATTTATTCCTCTGTCTACCTCCCCACACAGTCACCTTAAATGGCTGTATTATAAACCAAAATTACAGCTTCTCTCAAGAGAGCAAACTATAGGACTCTCTCTTTCTGAATTCCAGTGGCTCTTTCATGGAAGAAGTGGTAAAGAGCCCCAGGATACTGTACTATTCCTTATGGTAGCCCTACACACTGTCCAATCTTCTTCAGAAAGACCGCCGTAATTGAAAATATTTTAGCATTATTCTAATGAGTGTGTCACCTGTTTCCTCCTGGTACCCTGACTTCGTAGAGTGTGTGAAAGAGATTAAATATCAAAAATGACTCCTAGCGTTCTGGCTACATTAGAGGATTAGTCACGATATCATTCACTGAAATTAGAAATCCAAATAGAAAACTAGCACTGAACAGAAAAATCATGATCAAATCAATGAATTGGAGGCATGTGGAGTTATGACATGTCCTCATGGATAAGTTAAATTGATCACTGGTTTATCTGAGGCCAAAGCTAGGCAAGGGATTATCATATGATTTTTTTTTTTTTTTTTTTAATCGTCGACCACACAGAAAGGCATTGTGGAAGACAATGGAGGCAGAGCGCTAGAGGGACCTGGGGTTACAGAATCCGAAAAGACAGCCTCTGCCTTCAGGCAGGTAGTTATCCCTTTAGCCCAGCTAAAGTTTAAGCTTCTTGTGGGACAGAAATATGTCTGTTTCATCTTTGTTCTTATCTTTCCACAGTAGAAGTTTGCTTTGGTTATATTACTTATGGCATAGAAGCAATCCCCTAACACCGTATCTAACATAAACTAGTTGCTGTGTAAGTGTCGTCTGAGTAAATGAATTTTGTATTATATGTGGATTTTAATTATCCACAATACAAGCGAACATGGAAAACAGAGAGAAAGCTTTCCAAATAACACCCAACAGACTTAGCAACAACTTTAAAAGTGCCGTTAGTGTTCTGTTGGAAAACATTAGCTCGCTTTTCTGCCTACACGGCCAATCCAGTCGGAACACTCTCATAAAGCCATAGAGCCTCAGTCCAAGTTTTCAGTCCTCGGCTGAAAGTTGTAAGTCTTTAAAGTTTAAACTTCCTCGTTTCACATTAAGAAATTAAATAGCAGAGCCTCGAAATGACTTATCCACAGAAATGTACCAAGTTACCAGAAAAGCAACATTATGAATGTAAATCTCTGGTTATCCAATCTAGGGCATTCTTTTCACTTGGATTTCTTTCTGTTTTTTATTTTTTATTTTTTATTTTTGGTTATATAATATAACTAAAAAGTTGTGTATTCCTTACAGAAAATGAAAGGACAGAAAAAAATGTACGCAAAAGTATTAAAATCACCCTTAAACACATTAACAAATTTGACAAATTGTGGGAGGCAGAATAATGGTCCCCCAAAAGATGTCTATACCCTAATCCTAGGGTCCTTTGCTTATGTGACCTTACATGGCAAAAGGGACTCTGGCGATGTGATTAAGGTTAAGAACCCTGAGAGTGAAGTATTGTACAGAATTATAGGGTGGGCTCAATATAATAAAGAGGATCCTTTAAAGTATAAGAAGGATGCAGAAGAGGAAGTCGGAATCAGAGTGAGATTTGAAGATGACATGCTTCTGGATTTGAGGATTTCCTCCATTTTCCATTGACCAAAGAAGTCAGATGGCCTTTAGAAGCTGAAAAAGGAAGGGAAACAGATTCTCCCCTAGAGCCTACTGAAGGAAGGCAGACCTCCTGACACTTTGTTTTTGGCCCATTGACCAATTTTAGGCTTCTGAACTCTGTAAATGTATGATAGTAAATTTGTTGTTTTAAGCCACTAAATTTGTTGTTATTTGTTATGGCAGCAATAGAAGACTCATACAATTGTCCAACAATTTAATCAAATCACATGAGTTTTTAAAAATGTAGAACATTTTCTGGCTGCAGAGAAACAGACTGTTTCAGGAAGAGCAAAAAGCTACTATTTAATATTTTGTTGTATAGTTTTTCTATTTTTTTACTACAAAGACATTTTCAGAATTAACCTTTGTTAATTATTTTAAAGAAATTATTCATGTATTTATAAGTAGCTGTATAACTGTTATTTTCCTAATGTCTCATTTAAGTTGAATTTTATTCTATCTCTAGATGTATACATATTTTAATTATTTATGCAGAAAAATAATAACATTAAAATAATTTCTTGATTTTCCGGATAGTAACCAAACTGAACATTACAGTATTTAGTGAGTTTGTTTATTTGTTTGCTTGTTTATTTATATTTTGTTTAATCCTTAAAACCATCTGAAATGCATTATAGTATATAATAATAATCAACAGATGTTTGTTTTCCCAAATTTTCTACAATTATTCTAACTTATTGAATAATCCATTTTTTCTTTACTGATTTATAGTGCCGATTTTATAATACATCCAGAAATACTTGAATTTTTTAAAAGAACTCATATTCTGTTTCACTAATATATCTTTTTACATTGTAGATAATATTATATTATTTATAATTACCTTTATTATATATTTGGTATCTGACGATACAACATTTAGCCTTTATATCTTTTTTATTCAGATATTTCTGTCCTCACATCTTTATACATTCACATACACGCATAAATATTATGCACTAGCAATAAAATCCCCAAAGGATTTTTTAGGAATAAAAAAATGATTTAACTTAATTTAAAGAATTGTTATTTTAACAACACAGCATTTTCTTATTCATGAACAAGGAATATTTCTCCATGTATTTGTCTTCCTTTATATCCCTCAGTAGTGCTTTATACTTTTTTCCAGAAAGGATTTGCATATTCCTTATTGAATTTTTCAGGATATATTTTATTTTTAGATCCATTATGAATGGTAAAATTTAACCTCCCAGTTATGGTGGGTGTGGGAGTATAGGACAGTGATGATTATTAGCAACTCCCAAGCTGGACTCTTTTATTACTTCTAAAAATATTCAGTCAAGCATTGTGGATTTTAATCATTATTCTAGATCTTCATGCAAATGTATTCATGTATCGGCTAAGCCACATGCAACTAAGTATTTCCAAAATTATTATTTCAGTGGCAATAAAACTAAAAGGCCTGCCTGTCTTGTGATATTTGTTATATATCCATTGTACATGCATAACATGATTGTGAACATTGAGCAATAACTGTTTGTTGTATGATTGAATGTGTTCCTGAGTTATTTTCAAGGTAACCTTGTATGTTTTGGTACTAAAAAACCTTTCTAAATTAAATCAAGAGTTCTTTCTGAGTGCCAGGCAAAATGTAGAGGCAAATGTTGTCTTATATACAGTAATTTTGATTTACATCAATGTGTTTTTGTCTGTCGATTCATTTGTCAGTACTATAACATGAGGTTCAATCAAGCTTAATGCCTGTAGAAGTCACAGAAACTAAAGGTAAGCAATAATCTTATGTCTAGATCTGAAGAGTCATAAATAGCACCGTATCTATTGTCATACCAGTAATGCTAGTATTATTCATTAAAAATGATAGCAATCTCCTCGAGCTGACTGGTATAACAGAGCAATGTGAATAAGATATAATTTTTATGAAAAGTTGTTTTGTTTTGTAAGCACAGAGATCTTATAATGTGTTATTAATCTAATTGCTAGCTTTACTTGTTACAACAAGTATTAAGTGGACCTATATGATAATTCACACCCACCCACATGTACCTATATTATTTCATCCACAAAAAGATTTTCAGTTTTACATATGTGAGTTACATATAGAATCGAGGCAGTTTCTCTTACTACTTTCATGAAGCTCAGGTTTGGAATACTATTGTATATTACAGTCATATATTCAGTACCATAATATACCATTTATCTACCACCTGTGATGTTCTCTATTTGTTTATTCAAACACATTATTATTGGCCAGTGTTGAGCTTGAGAACAACATGATAAGTAAAAGAAGGTGGTAATTTCTCCTCAGGATGTTGACAACCAAACTTCTTAGCTTAAAATTGCATGCAAGTTGGCACCATTAAGAAAGACAAGAAAAGTATATGTTTCAGACTTTGGGGGGATTCTTTACATTTTAAGTGTAAATAACTTGCCTTTTTATTAACACTATATTTATTATTTAATAAAAAAGTACATTTATATGAATAAAAATATAGACTAAATGCAATTTCAATTTTATAGCTCTGTAAGCATCAGTTAAGAATTTTAACAGATCACGAAAAATGCTTTGTTTGCTTTAAGTGTAACCTTTAGTTTTTGAGATTACCGTAATGAACAAAATTGAACATGACCCATTTAGACGATCACATTGACATGCTATTTCCATCTTTCAGTGATCGTGAAGAGAAAATTCTTATGTGTTGACAAGTCTTTTCTCTTCCTCTTCAACTCTGGGCTCACTTTATCGTTGGCCTTAAGGAAGAGAGAAAGATGTGTTTATAGGGGTAGTCGGTCCTGATTGTTACTATCATCCCAATTCAACTCCGAATTTTAAACTCCACTACCATGAGTTTATTTCTATAGATCAGTGACTGGGTCAAAGAGAGGAAACACACACACGCACGCACGCATGCACGCATACTCCAGTCTTGAAAAATCCCAGAAGCTCTCAACATATATTCTTGAATTTAAATACTTATTCGTATCAAAAATCATTCTTAATTTTATTTACTATTCTGACTCGATAATAAGCTTTCCAACCAGTAATCCCTCTAGCAGTCTGTGGCACCCTCCTGGATGACCCCACTGTCCATCGCCTTGTGAAACCATGTCACTGTAAGATACAGAGTGTTTTGCTGACCTGGGCTGTTAGGTTCCTGAGAAGAATGTCCTTGGTGATAGTTTTAATATAAGTTGGTTATCTATATGCAAACTATATTATGTTGCTCTGAACAACATTTTTCTAAGAGCCAGATGTTTGCTTTCTGCTAGGACTTAAAGATGCAAGCTGGTATTGAAATAACTACTTGGTTTATGTTTTTTCTTCTATCTTTCTGTCTTAATCTGTTTGTGTGCTAGTGTGTGACAGGTTCTTTTTATTTAGTTATGTTTATGTATAAAAATAAGTTCTATGATATTTCTAAAATATGCTGAATTCTAGGGCTTTCTTTCCACAATCGTTATCCATTATACATTTTGTCCATTGCAATAATAATAGTTCAGATATAGAGAAGAATCTAGATATAATCATGAGGCATTCCGATAAGTGCAGTGATCATGTATCTTGAGCATCTTCTCAGACTTCATCATACTTCTGCTCTTTCCCTCTCTCTCAGCATCTCCCTCGCTCAGCTCTCTGCACTCAAACAGCCTATGCAGACTGTGCAGAATCTGTAATGATCAATGAGAATATTAATATTATCTATAAGATTAAAAACAAACCAATGGCCAGCTATCCTGGACATTCAGATTTGAGAGCAATTTCTTCTAAGTAGGACAATGTGCAATTAATGAACGATATCCTCAATAATACCTTTATAATAAACAGTGCTGAGTTTCATGTAAGTGTGTCTATAGTTCACAATAAGAACCATTGGCTCAAACTCAGCGCCAAATCCATTAAAAGTTATTAATCAGAATATACTATAATGATAGTGTAACTCTCAAATGACCTGACTTTACTTAGTGATAGATTTTTTAATACTTCAAACTGTGCATCCATCCAGCAAGCCTCTGTTAAATATTGTTACTCTCAGCATAGCTTGCTTTTGAATGCTCCATAAACTAGAAAAGCAGTATTTAAGAACTGAATTTCTGATGAGTTCCCATGTCAATCCAATTTAGGTGCATTTTTTTCCCCACACAATGTAGGCTTGACTATATTCATCACCAAGTAGAATGCAAAATGAAAGAAAAATATATGAGAATATAAGTAAATATCCACAAATACTTATATGGTGAGTTTACCTTAAATCTCACATGTAGCAAATGCTTTAAAATTTATCGGATGCAGAGAGGAGTGGACAATGAGAAACTTCAATTTGTGTCAGTAACTTTTCTGATCCTAGAATTATTTCAGCTGCAATGTATTAGAACTTATAAAGCCTTGTTTTATTTATTGGAACACAAGGAGGATGTTTAATTATTTGAGAATACCAACTAATAAATACTTCACTAGTAAATTTAAGTTTAAAATGACACATTTGCAACTGCATCTGAGATCAAAATTAAAACTATGGTGAGTGCGAAGTAGTATATTCTCTTTCTTCAGGATATAATTTTCTTTGGGGTCCAGATGGGTCCAATCATGGAACTATAAAAAGCTCCACCACTCCTGAGTCCTTTCCATCTTTAAGAAAGGCAGAATTTCTTGCAATCTCTCCAAAATACAATAGTTTTATATTTGCTGCCTTGGTGGGACACGTTTATTTCAAAGCTTTGATTTGGTATTCCCCACTATGTTTGCTAGTACACCACAGGCCAACACCCAATGTAGAGGTTGTTCTGATTTACAAGATATTTATTCCAGTAGTCATTTGGATACCAGGAAAATGGCTGTCATCTGCCCGTGGTCCCAGGAATAAATATCCCTCCATCTGGTCTGTGAGCAGAACCTTGGCTAGGACTCTATTTCTCCCTGGTTTCTATATGCCCCCACCTTAAGGTCTCTGAGTCTCAGTGTCAATGTCAACTTGGACCTGAGTCCAGCAATTCACAAAATGCTTGGAACTCCCCATTCTCCTGGTATACAGTGCACTCAAGTACATTGCCATAGGTCAATTTGGGAACGTACAGTGGGGATCGAGAGTATGTACCGTTGTTGTAGTTTTGTAGGATTCTTTTCCCAAGGAATCTCATCTCTTCTGTAGTCCCTGGATTCTGGGACTAAAACCTGGCTCTGGTTAAGAAATTGGGCAAGGGATCATAACTGTATAGATCAAACAACGCCCTTTTTGGGTACTCATTTAAGTGACCAGAGATTCTCTTTTTTATTAAATATATTTGTAATTCTCTGTAGATCAGCTCTGCCCCTCTTGGTCACTTGAACCTTGCTGTGAACTATAATAATTGTTCTTACCTGGATGTTGAAGCTACCTGGACTTGGGCAGGGTGGGGAGTATTATTGGACTCATTGATATCAGTGACCTTAATTCTGTTATGGACTCTCCTACTGTCAACCCTGGCAAATAGAGGAGAGGTATTAGTGACTTTGGTGCTTGCTCATCCTGAACAATCATTGTTGCCTTGTGACACATTGTACTCTTCAAGTCCTCCAGTTGCATGTTAACCGTTAGGTGTATATCTTTATCATGCATCTGAGCATTTTAATCGACTCTTTTTTTACCCTCTTCTATAGAAATTCTGTCCCATGAACTTTATTTAAAGCAGTTTGTCATGATTACTATTTTTTTCTAGGAAATATGTTTTAACCATTGGATCTTGTTACATAGGCCAACTTTGCTTTATCTACCACCAGTGACGAGATCCTTATTGCCAAGTAGGTGACATTTGGTGCAACTCCAAACCTTGCCTCATGGCCTTCTTTATCAGAAAATGTCTGATACCAACTGTCACAGGTTTGGTTCTCCCCAAAAAGCAGTTTCTGTTGAATTTAGCCTACAGGATGATTGTTAAAGAGTATCCAAGGGATCAGCACCTGTGGAAGCGGGGGAAGAAAGGAAAAAGCAAAGAGAGAAATCTGGCTTCGATGCAAGCACAATTACAGGGAGTTATAGGGGAGTTGGAATCTCCCTTTGGCATTGTCTTGAATTGGGCCAAAATAGCCAGGGCTTAATAATCATGCACTGACACTGGTCACCTTAACTG
>NW_011888810.1:8574459-8600404 GCF_000151845.1 Pteropus vampyrus
TAGGAAAATCAGTGAAATATAGAACTAAGAATTAAAACTTGTTTCCATGTGAATTTATACCATTTATTTATAGGCATGACAAATTCAATTTCTTTATAACCATGGTTGAATGCAACTGGTTCAAACAATCTTACAAGATGTATCACAAAGATCTCTGGAAAATATAAGGCTTAGTGAGATTTAGAGTCCAAACTGTGTAATTCTACTTAGTTCTAAATTAGAACCTAGATTGTCAACAACCCTTTTACTAGTATAAGATGAAGACCTTTATAGGGAACCAGTTGAAGACCAATGCGATTTTACCTTGATCCGCACATCTTCAGCTCGTCACTAAGAAGTAGACTGAATTGTGTCATAATAGCACCAAATAATTTTGATTTACAACAAACAAAAATCTCTGTAAAATTAACTTTCTTTCTCTTATTTATCATTTGATGAAGGATTTCAATTGGATTTTAGATATGTGCTTTTATTTGAAAACAGTAATTTAACTGGGACTTTTTTCTAATTATGGTGTCTAACGATCTCAGCATTTCTATTAACCCTTAAGAAGCAATTAGGTTCTTGATAATAAACAGTGAAAATGATGGAAAATACATTTTAAATCGAAATACAAAGCAATCCTCCAGGAATAAATATCCCTCTTTCTTAAAAAAAAAAAAGAAAAAAATTTTTCCAGTTTCAGATTCCCCAACTTTGTTAATGGTTTCCACTTTCTATAATATATAATCTCATTTCTCACCAGTTAAATATACATATCACTAAAATGTATTTCTTCTTCTTTGTCATAGCTCTTGCCTTAGTTCAGACGCTCATAAATTCTGCCTCAATTTACTGCCATAGCCTCCAAACTGGTCTCCCTGCCTTTTTCTTCCTCTACTTCAGCATAAATCAGATCATACACTGCTATGCATAATACCTTTCAGAAACTCTATGATCTACTGACAACATCTTATACTAATATATAACTTCTTTCATAATCTGTGGCATTTTCAATTATTTTTCTTTGTGAGTCTTGAAGTTGAGACACATTAAACTACCAACAGTCTTCGTTGTTACCATACCCCCCAACTACTCAACAATGTGATTTTTAGAGAAGTTACCTAATGTATCTACACCTCAATTTTCTCATTTGTGAAAGTTATAAAATGTATTCAACTCATAGACATTTTGAGAAGACTAAACAAATGCTACTACTACTAGCATAATAATAAGGCTGACAATAATAGTAGTAACTATTTAGTAAGGAATGACTTAGTGCCATATACTATTCTAAGCATTTTATGTATCTTTACCCAGATTTCCCTAAATATTCAATTGTCTTTCACATCCCGATGCTTTTCTACAGGTTGTATCTTCTCTGTGAAGTGATTTTCTATATCTACATGGAAAGTCTAATATCTCCTCCCCAAGAAACTCAAACATCTCTTGCTCTGTGAGACTTCGCTCAATGCTTTGTGATGCTTTTCTCTGATTCCATGACATTTATTATTTTTTAATCTTTTTTTTCTCTTCATATTTTGTTGGAGCTACTTTGTTCAAGAATTAGACTGTGTGCTACTTAGAGGAAGAGAGATACTATTTCTTACCTCTGTATTCCCAGTGCCTAGTTTAGTGCTTAGCATAGAACAGATAATCAGTAATATTATATGCATAAATGATTAACTACATGAATAAATATGATATAAAGCCCACATTTTCAGCAAATATTATAAAAATTTCTTGAATTTAATTTATTTTTGTTGAAATCAAGAGAAAGACAAGAGAAAGTCAATTTTGTTCAACAGCTATGGTTGAGGTTTCATCTAAGAAAAAAGTACTTTTAGTTATACCATATTACTGTGCTAGTTGCCTGATATTTATGAGGTATTATTTCAGAAAAATTCTGAGAAATCATACTAAACAAAAAAATATTATTCTCACCCCTAACAACAAACAGAAGGACCTTGAACATAATTGCGACCTCAATTTCTATCTTTTTCATATATACCTTCCAACCTAAATAAAGGCTGCGCATGAATATAATTTTTATTCATTTTTATATAACATTAAGCTTATAGAGACCAAAACTATGTAGTGCATCAGATGACCAGTTGATGGCCTTTGTTGTTTCTGTTCACTTAAACACGTTTAGATATTAGCAAAGAAATTTCAAGAGTTGGTCAAACATTGCAGCAGGAGTGTATATTGGTAAAAAAAAAAAAAAAAGAAGTCAACCGGAGGTATTCAAATATTTAAATATACTTATCCATTTACTAGCCAGTTCTATTTATAGGAAACTACATTACAGAAAGAATTGCATTAGCACATTAGCACATAAGGATGTACTTATTAAATATGTTTATGGAAGCAGCTTTTGACAAAATTATCTGCAACAACCTGTATATTAGGTTACTGTATATAACTGCTTACTGTATGACACTTGGTGAGATTAAATAATTTACCCCAAACTTATTTTTCCCTGTATATGTTGTTTAATTTCTCTCTCACGATGAAAACATGCCTGGTAGTGTGGTGGGTGCTCAAAATTATCTGTGACAACCTGCGACAAAAGTATATTAGATCAGGAACTATTAAATCAAAGACTTCTTTTTTGTTTTGTTCATTTATCTCACCCCTAGGAAATACAGCTTGCCTCTCACTTCAGTGATAAAAATTGTCTAGAAAATAAACCCAAGGTTAAACATACCAAAAAATGAGTTTCTCAATGAGAGCTTGAGCAGGGTCCTCATAATTCTTATGTTCTTAGACAGTTCCAGAGCAAGATCCTGGGTGAACAGAAGGCAACTCCAAACGCATCACTTTATTTATTTATTTATGTATGTATGTATGTATGTATGTATGTATGTATGTATGTACGTATGTATTTATTTATGCATAAAATAACAATAAGAGGGAAACAATCTGAAAAATCTAAAGATAATACATTGAGAATTGGAGTGGGGAGGAGAGAGACAGAGAGACAGAGAGACAGAGAGACAGAGAGAGACGGGGAGGATTGATTGATTGGGATTTCTCTCCTCTATTCCTGTGTCTAATTAGTATCCATGGTACACACTTAGTGTCCTTCTTAAGAGAAAAACAAGGTCAAGAACATGATGATGGTGAACCTAAATTTCTAGCTGAGTCCAGTAAACTTGTCATTCATTATCAGTATTGGTGTGGGGTTGAGTTCATGAGGTTCAGACTCCTTTCAACATGATAGATTTCTATTCTCATTATTGAAAAATATGTATATTTTAAAAAATTTTTAGTGAAATAAATTATTTAAATTCTACTTAATTTCCATTTTCCATCATAAACTTCCCTTACCATCTCACTTCGATCATCCTTTACTCCCAGAATGTTCTGTAGGTGGGGGCTCTACTGGGATTTAGAGTTTGAGTTAAATCTTAACAACCACAGATCATCAGAATGAAATGACTTCCACAATAATTAATCTCTCTTACATTTATTGTATTTGCTTTAACAAGTACAAATGAGGGTTACTATTCACTAGCAAAGAAGAAATATATGGAAGTAATTCATAATGTGTAGATGTGGAAGAGTAAAGATGATTCAAAGAAACCTCTATTACATTGAATAACATAATCGATTTAGTAAGTATAAGTATCTTTGAAGTCATTATATTTTACCACAAAAATCTGTATTGTTGCAGGAATTATTATGATCAGTGCTAATTTTGCTTTTTTTCCCAGGATGATGACTCCAAATTTGTATTATTCTTACTGCTTAAGGAACGTTAGATTCATTTAAGTAGCCCTTTATCTTACTCAGCTTGACCAACAATAGACAGTAAGTAAAATAGGAAAGAAATATAAAATTATGCTAGTTATTTTGGATTGTGAAATATCCAAGTAAGAACACATTTTTAAATGTTCTAATGAGTTTTTTAAGAGCTTGATTATTTGCTATGTAAATAGATAAAGTTGGCTAAATTATGTCTTCCTCAAAATTTTATTTGCAAACTTATGTATTCCATTAAGAAGACAAACACCAAAGGGGTGAGCAAGGCCTTTCATGATGTGAAAAATAAATCAGTTGCATAAATGGATGTTGGAGAATAGCTAATGTGGAGCAGAACTCTTCTAACATCCTCAGTTCTCGTTTCCACAGTGTCTCAGTCTGACCACACCAGCGATCAAGCTCTGACGAAATTAATGGAATCTCCAGGCTTAAACCAAGTTAATATTCAGTGCAGGTCATGTTTAAAGTGCCGTCCTTCCGGTATAATGGAAGAAATCTAAGTCCTTGTCTCAGGCTCTAACCCAATACCACACATCTTGATGTAGTGGAGATAGTCCCAATGTACGCCTGTTGTAAAGTAGTGATAAATAGCACTCTCATTCACTCTTCAGATTCTCTTTGTTTGGTCCATAAATGGTCCATTGACACTTACTCTACTTTGAGTGCATAGTGATAGTGTATATTTGGAGAAAAATAGTAGGAAAGAACGGGCATTACTGCAGGATAGGTAAGTTCAAACTTCAGAGATATAATTGCTTACTGTATGACACTTGGTGAGATTAAATAATTTGCCCCAAACTTATTTTTCCCTGTATATGTTGTTTAATTTCTCTCTCATGATGAAAACATGCCTGGTAGTGTGGTGGGTGCTCATTAATTGGTGGTTCCTCCTTTCAATGTATGCATTCATCTCCCATTAATCTTCTTAATTTTTTTGACTCTTGAAAATATGCCAGCATTCAACACGGCAATGCACTAAGAGATTCTCTTTAACTCCTTTTATGCTTTTATACTTGTCTTAATTTCAAGGTTTGTATCCTTTTGAGAGCTGTTAGTAATGAGAGCTTGCATAGAGAATGATACAGTTACTTTAATACTACAAAGTTTGGGACAATATTTCTGCAGTGATATAAATTCATTGATTTATATTATTTAGCAATTACTTTTTAAATTTAATTTATTTACATCATATTATTAAATTTATCTGGGTGACTTTAACAGACATTTCTACAATTTAAAAAATCCCATACTCTTTCCTCTGAAAATGCATCTCTGAGTGTATTCCAGAAATAGTGAAAGAGGTTCTCCTGTAAAGTGCTGGATAGCAAACTGAGTGATTGGTTTAGGTAGATTTTATTTACACTAATTAGCATAATGATAAAAGAGAATTGATATCTGTGTCAGCAACCCATAATTCTAATTCTAAAACCCCACTACACTTTGAGAATTTCACTGAGAATGACACATGCTTAAAGTATATTTGCCTGTTGATTAAACATCTAAGTCCAAATAAAGTCTGTTAAAACATTCTATTAGAATTTACATCCATTCTTCATCATTCTTCATGCATTTTGAGAATACAACTTGCATGTGAAATCCACGAAATATAACACATATAGATGTATGTGACATTATAAAATAGATTAATTACAACATATAGTGTATGGTTTAAGTTATTTAGATATGAATGTATTTTCTTCTCAGAAAAAAAAAAAAAAAAACTCCAGAAACAAAATTAACTGGACCATCTCTGTGAATCTGACAAAAAACTATGGTGACAGACTTTAAAAATCTGCTTTATTTTTAGCTAACCCTGAAATCAAGGCACTTATTTTTGATAATTCCATTTTAAAATATGTTTGCAGTCAGGAAGATTTAAAAGTCAAAAACAATTTTGCATTTTATGTATTCTGTTTAGTGCTTCTAATAATTCTTGCATGCTATTTGGTAAATAATAAGTGAATTTTCTCTGATGTAACCTAGAGTTCATTCTACATATCAATTAGATTGAAACATTATTTATAAGTGTGTACTTTAATTAATTTGTAAACCTGTTTAATACCATCTTATAAATTTATCGTCCTGAGCATTTTGGTGTGTTTAGTTTCAATATTTTTTCTGAAGTTTTTTATTACGATTAGATTATATATTATACACTTTATCATATTAGAAACAGAAATTCAAATACTATATAATACAAGATTCATTCCCTTGAATACTGTTATACCCTGAGACTTCTATATATAGGAATGTGCAAGTCTGTATATATGTGTGCAAATATAAGTGTAACATTTGTACTAAGGATAGGATTGGAAGTGGAAGAAGTGCGATCCTAAATTTTCTACCTTAAAAAATTATCATTTTTTCAAAAACTGCACATATACATACACAACAGTAAATCTGTCAACTGGTATCTGCACAGATAAAAATTTTGACATTGCATATTTAAAAAAATATTTTGAAAGTAGACCATATTTATCCCCTGCATCTATATTTAACTTTTAAATTATGTTAGAAATATCTTATAATCTGTGTCTGAAAAAATTATGGCCTCGAGAGTCTTGATCAGCAGTTTTCCAACTGGTGACATGATGGTATTACTAATAGAAATAAATATATAAAAGGAGACAAGGATTTGGGGTTAAGGTAACTGGTTTTAGATGTGATAGAAATAGACTTAATTTAGGAGGCTAGAAATTATTTCATTCCTATTTATGCTAAAGATAGGTTGTTTGACCTGGGCAATGTCACGTCTCTGTTCTGCCACAGTGTCCTTACGTGTAAAAGGAGATATTAAAATATAAAACCTATGAAAGCACCAAAATTTTCTCAGTCAGTGATTTATGATTGGTCAGTAATTACGTTTAATGGGCACATGGATGTACTCTTTTCTGTTTCTCTCTAACTACTTAATACCTCTGAGTCAGTTGCATTGTCATGGCTAGATTCTGAAAGATAATCGATAATAAGTAGAAATTGCTAATGAATCTATCATACAACCCATTAAGTATTTTGCTGATGCAACAGTTTTACATAATATCATTAATAATATTATTTTAGTATCAGGAGATTTGATGAAGCGAGCAGTATTCATCCTCAAAAGCTGCCAAATTCTGTAGCTCTGATTTTATATATACATGAAATAATTCATATATGTGTGTGTGTGTGTGTGTGTGTGTGTGTGTGTGTGTGTGTGTGTGATTGAATGATTGAAACCGTCTTATTCTATTCTTTCTGAATTTGGATAGAAATTCAGGATTGGAACATCAGGGAGTTTAAAAATTCCTTTTCTAATCAGCATTTTGGTCTTGTACAATGTTACTGCTCTGTACATATCTGCTTGATTTGTCATAAGGCAGAAACTGTGAGCTGCCTACCCAGTAACCAGTCTCTCTTTCACCTATATCAACTGGACCCAGATTTATTACAGGGGCAATATCCCTCTCTGAAAGGGTCCCTAGTTTCCATTATAATCAAGGTTGATAATGTGGGCTAATTCTACCCAGAGTGATATCCAAGAAACACATGTCATAGGAGTTAAATAAAGCATTTTAAGAGAACACTCAGTTGTCATGCAGCTTTCCCCTTGCACCCCTGTCCGTCTTCAGGGCAGTAACTTAGATGTGATGGTCTCTTCCACGTGATCACAGGTGACAGGTATCTACTCCTCAGTATCTACTCCTATGTTCTTTAGCCATGGAATCAACCACTGCCTAACTCCAGAACTCCTGTTATCTGAGAGAAAAAAAAAAAAAAAAACAATAAACTTGTACTTTATTAAGCCAATGTAAATTTTTTATGCCATGCAAAACTCATTCATAAATGATGGCTGCATAGATAATTGATAGGTATACTTGATGAAGAAATAGAAAAGTACAATATCTAAATAACTTCTGAAACACAGCAAGTCGTGCATTAAATCTTAGATTTTGATTATATTGGAAACATTTTGCAGATACAATGCTACTCAAATCCGAGAGGAGGTCTGAGATAGGAAATCATCATAAGCCATCTGTAGTATAAAATTACATTTCAAAAGTTGTACCATCAAATGTAGGTGTTAAGAAAGGATACAGTAGAAAAGAAACAAGGATAAATTGTACTTCATTACAATTCTGTCTCCCTAGCCAGGTTTGAGACTCACACCCAAAGAACATGATTAACACCAAGTTCCGCCAAATTAAAAGATGACCTTTTAATGTAATTAGCACTCAATGACTGACAAAAACATTCACGGCATTGTTTTAGAACTTTACAGAACAATAAAGAGAAAAGGTTTTCACTTACCTATTTATGCAACAAATCTTTTTCAAATGCTGTTCATTTGTTAGATAAGATCTTTAGAATTTAAGCTAATATACTTTTTTTTCTACATTTCTTCAGAACTACATTATAAACTCTATATCAGATTAATATAATCACAGAAAGATTTCTTTCCATGATTTAGAAGACTACTAGGACAGATAGCTAGAATTTAGTCTTGACTATTCAAGAATTAGCTGGTTGATTTGGGGCCAGATGTTCACTCTTTTTAGGCTTTGTTTTTCTTATACTTAAAATAAAAATAATGATACCAAGTTTACAAGATTGCTATAAGATAAAATGGTTTAGCATACATAATTATCAGAATAAATTGCCAAATGAACATATAGAACACTGAGGAAGAACAAAGAGTTAATCTCTACTAAGCACTGCTAAGAACTCAAAATTTATTATTAAAACCCTTCCGAACACATTATTAAAACCATTTCATCCTGTTACCCCTACACATATCTAGAATTCTGATTTAATAATGCTGAAAAAGGAAACCTTAGAGGATTCCTAATGGGAAGATTATAAGAGCTCACTCTCTTATACTTAGTATCACTAATTTGTTGTTATTGGTGTTTTCCAACTTATTCGGTTGATTTTAATAGTATCATGATACAAGACTGGATTTTAGAATTTGTAACTACATTAATTTCTTGATTATGGGGGATTTTGTGACTGCTGATGCTTAAGTTATAAAGTTGTTTCTCTTCATTTTTTTTCTTTTTCTCTTCCTCTTATTCCTCTTTCCCTCTTTTATGATGTGATTTGGGTTCATATAATTATCATTTATTCTGTGAAATAAGAATTAGAATTTTATGTATTTAGTAATTTTAAAACCAATTTTAGGCTCACAAATCCAGTATGTAGAATATGCTATAAGACTCTGTCTTATACTCTGAAAAAAGAAATCAGTGCCATGATGAACAACCAACCAAATAAAATGATAGGGCTCTTATTCTAAATTCAAAGAAACTAAAGAGATACAATGACCAAATACAATGTGTGACACTTGGTAGGATAATGGATTAAAAGAAAAAAATGTACGAAAGATATTTTGGAGAAACTTTGGCAAATGAAATGTAGGCTATAAACTGGACTATCCTCTGGAAATTTTGTTAATGTTTTTAGGTATGATAATGTCATTTTGGTTGTGTATGAGAATGTCTTTATTAAGAGATGCACGTTGAAGTATTTTGGGATGAATTTTTATGACAATATCAACATAATTTCAAATTGTTCAGAAAAAAATTACACACATAGAAATAAAGAGAATGTGGCAGGTTACTAATATTTAGAGTAGAGAATCTACGTAAAGTATATATGGGTGTTCATTCTACTGTTCTTTCAAATTTTTTTGTTGATTTTTTTTTTTTCAAAATAGTTTAGAAACTGTTTTTGACTGAACATCAATCCTATATAGAAATGTAGAGGTTAGAGTACAAAGATAAATAAAAGCAATCATCCTGATAAAATCAGTATTTCAGCGTCTTTAAAAATTACTTATAAATTATAATACTACCTACTGCAGCTACTAGAAAATGGAACTTTGTTCTGTCTTGGAGAAGAAGTGTTAAATGAACAAAAGAATAAATTTAAGAAAACAATATTGTGAAAACATATTCTTTTTATGGGCTGATAACTCAATTATCTCATACAACTTGCTAGAAGACGTATGTTTTAACCCTGCATTTGTACCTACATTAATAGTAGTTTCATTTGCTCTCTGTATCAGTGCATGTTCTTTCCATTGGCCCCACCCTCATCCCTTTCTCCTTCCACCTGCTCCAGGCCCCAGGAGACTGGCTTAAATCAGAGATTCACTTTGTCCTCTGCCTTTCAGCTGGTTTTGGGGAGAGAGCATTGTCAGGAGATCTGAGAGAAGGGTAAAATCTGGGTATTGATTCCATAGCTGCCTCCTGAGGAATGGCAATAACCTGAGTTTACACATCTCATCTGGAGGCCCTAGGGAAGAAGAATCTTTGCTTGTCTCTTCCTAACATCTGGTGGCTCCTGGCAATCTGGATTGTAGAAAGAACACTACTTAAATTGCTGGATGTATGTGTCTCTGTGAATCCGTCCTTTTTCTGTAAGGAAACCAGTGATTGGATTTAGGGCCCACGCTAGTCTAGTATGATCTCATCTTAACGAATTATTTCTCCAAATACCTTCTTTTCAAGTAAGATCACATTCTCAGATTATAGGTGGGCATTTTGAGGGGATACTATTAAACCCTCTACAACCTACTATTTCTGATTTTCAAGCAAAGATCTTTTCAAAGTGAATAACAGCTTTGCTCTCCCTTCTCTTTTTCATTTTAAACATGGTATTAACCTATTTCATTAAACAGAGTTACAATCTAACAGGCACCATGCTGTTACATGTATATGCTGAACTTCTAGCAACCTTGGGCCAGGACAGCAAGGTCCTAGTTTCTATACCATCACAGGGACATAGCAGCATATCAGTGACCTCAGGCCATAAACTGTAGAAGCATTCATCCTCTGCAAGCAACCCAAGTGAAGTTTACATTTTCTCACCCAAACATATTTCATTCTTTCCTTCACCCTCCAACCTATTTCATATTCTCTCCCCCATTTCCTCCTCTGTTTCTTGATTCTCTCTCATGTAACCACACAGGTCAATGAGGAGCTACTGTGACCACTTTGATTTTGTGCCTGAAGTGTACAATGGAAATAATTTTATATCACATTCGATGTTCTAAGGACGTCTAGGCACCAGTAATAAGTCTGCCTTATTGTATTGAGTCTGTATTCTGTGATAAGAATTATGGCTTAGGCAATATGAGTGCTTTACATGAATGATGTTAAGAAAGCCTCACGATAACTCTGCAATAATAGGTAGTATTAGTATCACCTGTTACAAAAATGGGGAAACTGAAGCTCCTAGTATTAAATGTTTTGTTCATGATCACACATCTAGTAAATTACCAGACTGAACCCAAGCAGTACACAGAAAATGCTCTTAACCTATAAGAATGTCTTCTCCTGAAATTCAAATCAAGAAGGTTCACACTCTAAGAACTGTTCTCCATCTGCTTGAGTCCAATATACTATCAGGTTCTGGTTGGAGAGGAGGAAGCAGAAGTCAACACTTCTAGGTGTCACCGTCTTTCTTCCAGAACACCTGGAAAATAATGGCTACAAAATTTTTGTAGTATCTTATTTATGGGTTTGTTTATTTTATATAGAACATCTATGTCAGGGGTATGCCTTCATATTCTGTTTGATCTGCAACAGCCAAGTCACAGGTCAAAGCCTGAGGTATGAAAAATCAGGAATAAAAATATTATTCTTTGTCCTTGTTCTTAGCTTTAGAGATAGATTCACTAGGTCCACCTTTCTCCCCTTGGCTAAAAAGCAGTGATTTCTGGTCTACTAGGAAACTTACCATGTTGTTTCAGATCCCCACTTGGTAGCATACTCAAAGGCCACTTACGTTTCCAATACCTCCTGTAGCATTTGTGTGGGGGCCTTTGTCACTGTCTTGATTTCTGCACATACTACCATTAAAGACAGGGCCCCTACTATCTTTCCTTGAGCTTTATGCCATAAGCCGAGTTTGAGATGTTAAGATGACTGAGCCGTATCTCCTCTCATACGCAGTTTGGGCTTCAGCAAAACCTATTCCCTCTGTTCGTACATCGCTCCCCTCCCCAGAAAGCCACAATTAACCAAGAGAAATGCAAACACTAACCAAATACTGTCTCAAGGCTGGTTTTTTTTGTTTTCTTTGTTTTTTTTTTTTTTATTGTCTGCAAATTGAGGTTTCTGCCTGATGTAGAACGCAAGACACAGTCTCTTCTGCCAATACTTTTAATTAGTAGTTGGTGATTCTCCCTCTTTCTGGTTGGTCAAAATTACAAAGCATACTAAACTCTTCCGGATATATACCTTCCTTCATCCAAAATAACTTAGAATGACAGGTTTGTCCTCATGTCTCTCTTTCCTCAGTGCTGGTTTCCTTTGTTCGGATTCCTTTCCCAGTTCTTTCTGAGTGATTTCATTAGTTCCTGAGGTTTCATCTGTCATGCCTATATAGATATTTCCCAAATCTCCACCTCATTCCTTCTTCAAGATTCTGGACTTGCATATTTATATTTATTGGTACTTTTAATCCATTCCATTCAAATGTGAAATCTATTCTCCCCCTTGTAACTACCTTCTCCTTATAAGTTAATGATTTTCTCATCACCTCTTGCTAAGAACATTGCAATTTATAATGGTCTCCATAATGGTACCACTTCTAAATTCTACTGAAATCCATCAGAATTGTTTTCCTAAAGAAGCAACACAAATCAGTTCAGCAACATTTTCTCTTTGTCTGTGTCTGCATCTGCTCCTTCCCTGTTGTTCTGTCCAATTAACTGTCTGGCTCTAAGTCCTGATCTCAGGCTCTGCTTGTGGAATAATTCTAGTCAAGTACCACACATCTCGATATACTGGAGATAGTCCCAATGTATGCCTGTTGTCAGAAAGTAGTGATAAAGAGCACATTCATTCACTCTTTAAATTTTCCTTGTTTGGGCCATAGATGGTCCGTTGATACTTACTCTACTTTGAGTGCATATCGACAGTGTATATTTACAGGCTTTTCCTCAAACTTAATGAATCAGAATATTTAGTGGTGGGATCTGGGAATCTGCATGTTAGCTGGTATCTCTGTTCCAATGCCCATTAAAGTTTGAAGACTATTATCCTGAAATATATAATAAGGCTGAACTTTCTTCCTCAAATACTGATAGTTTCTTTCACTTAATTATATCTAAATCCTTTATATGTTATAGTGAGCTTCTCTACAACTCTAAACTGTCTTCCTCTTTTTGTTCTATAACCACTTTACTCATGAATAGCATGTTCGAAACCAGAATAATTTCATTCTCCCAAACTTATAACTCTCTTGGTTTATTTGCTATTTCTCCAACCAAGAGTAATCTCAACCCCCTTATACATTTTCTGCATATGTTAAAATCCTACTCATCCATCTAGCCCAAGTCAAATATCATCTTCTAATCAAAAATGTTCTCTTTTATTCAAGCAGATTTCAGCTCTTTATTTTTCTTTCATGGTAATTTTCATTAATTACTGTTAGTTTTTCAAAATTATGCGCCCTCCATAATAGTTTTATTTATGATTCCTCAAGGGCAGTAACCACTTCTAATTTATCAGAATGGTCCTCATAATTCCTCTCACACTACCTTATAAGGAACATTTAATAAAAAAAAATTTATAGCATGAATTAACTGTAGTGGTATGATATTATGAATTTAGGTTTATATTACACAAGAAAAATAAAAATTGATTATCCAAGGGCACATTTAGACATGCCTTACCTAGATTCCCAAATGATATTATTGGAGAGTGTACATCTTCATGCATACCTTATTTCTGCTTTTTTCTGTATTGGTATCTTTGCCAGGTTTAAGAGATGGTCTCAAAGAACTTCACATTTATATCTGAGCTTTGTAAAGTTCTGGGTAAAATAAGAATTCTTTCTTCTTCTATACGTCTTTGACTTGAGGTGTAGTGATGCTAACCTGACTATATGCCCATACCTGACCTAATCACTGTGGCCAGGGAGATGTGATGATCGGTTTGGACAAAACTGAATTACTTTCTCATCTTTGGAAACAAAGGTGGAGTTTGCTCCTTGCCAACCATGAGAACTCAGAATCGGAGAGGGATCTACATTAAGAAATTCAGAATGAATAAATACCACTTATGCCAAAACAGTAGGTGTTTACTAAAGCTGGATTCTGAAGGTTTAACATAATGGGAAAGGACATTTCTGGACAAGGGTACCGCATATATATATTCTCAGTTGTAAAAGAGCAGGCAGGGCATATAATATGCAAATAATTCAGAATGGTCACAGCAAAGAGCATATCAATGGGAACACCAGAGAAGAGGGTGAGAGATGACTAAGGTCTGGCCTTTGTCATCACAAGGCCTTCCTTATTTATTTTTCTGTTGAGGAAGATTCATTAAAGACTTCAAGTAGTGTGCATTTGTTATCTATTACTGCTTAACAAATTACAGAAAACTTAGGGCTTAAAAATAACATATGTTTATTGTAGTTCATGAGTCTGGGCATGATCCAGAGGAGACCTGTCTACGAGGGCTCACAGGTTGTAATCACAACATCAACCAGGGTGCATCCCTTTTTGGAGCTCAAAGTCCTCTTTCAAGCTCATTTGGTTGTCGGCAGAAATCTGTTCCTTTCTTACATTGTAGAACAGAGGTCCCCATTCTCTGGCAGTCCATCAGTCAGGGGCTGCTCTCATCTCCTAGAGGCCTGCCACATGCCTCTTATGACATATTTGGTCATGCAAGAGAATCATTCTTTAAAGCTTTCACTTGATTAGGTCAGGGCCACGGAGAATAATCTACCTTTTAATTAATTTAAAATCAACTGATTTGTGACCTTAATTACACTTTCAATATTTCTTCACCTTTCCAAATTCTATTAGTTGGAACCAATTCACAGATTCTACTGCACTCAAGAAGAGACAGTTATGCAAGTGTGTGACTCATTGGGGGTCACCCCAATTCTACTATGTCCGCCACACAGTGGAATATCACAGTAAGGTTTTCTGAGTAGTCCATTCATTGACATCTCCTATTAAACCTATTTGTTCCTCTAAAAAATAGAATGGCATGTTTTTATTAACATTAAATTCTTTCATCATTATTTCCCTTACAACACAGTCTCATGAATTTGAAAACCTGCCAAAGTAGATACATATTATGTAATCTCATTCTACCCTGGAGTGAGCTAAAAGCGTCATTTAGGCTATGTTCTCAGCTACAGATAAATACTCTTTCTCAAAAAATTATTTCTATACCCTTGGCCCTCACTTTAAATATCCATTGTAAATTACTTTTTTCTATTTTTTAAAAAATATATTTCTTCTGGTTGAATAAAAAATTGTTTTTTGAAAAATTCAGTAATTTTTCTTTCCTATCTCGATCAGTAGGGTATTCAGTGCATGTTTTATCATACATTATAGTAACTACCACCTCAAACAACCAAATGAAATTCGTGGTAATTGTTATGTCTCAAAAGATTCATTCCATTTTTGAAAACTTAACATTTCTCTCACTTTCATCTTGCATCTTCAACTAAGCTTTTTGCTATTAATTAAAGGTATGGGTCAAACAAATGAAACTACTAATGAAGAAAAAGAAGAAAATCTTGTCCGATTTTGTGGACTGTGTTAATTGCATTCCCTAGATAATGTTTCTTAAAGCTTCTCTGAAGTATTTCTGTTAAAAATCCCCATTGATGTCTATGACTGACTGTCAACATTATTTTCCCCAAACTTAGGTTTTGGATTATTAGATTTTTGTGAAAAATTGTGGATTTTTTTTAATTTAAAATATATTTCAGCAATATGGAGAGGTGTAAAAATCCTGGGCTTCAGACTATAAAAATGCCTGGCCTAATTTCCAGTTCTGCCTTAGATACTCATGATTTGAGTAAACTACCTAATAGCTTCAGCTTTATAAGATGCAATTCTGAGAAGTTTTTACTATTTACTCTTCAGATAGAATGCATGATTAATTAAAATGTGTTAAATTTTGAATCCACCGTTTTGAAAGTACATGATAGACATCGTACATGTATTATAAGTTAAGACTTAGCAATTTAGCTAAAATATAAATATTGATTGACTGATGACTGAAAGCTCTTCTTGCTAATTATATATCATTGTTTCAAATAAACTGATGGACTTATTGTTGACTACCTTAAAATTGGGAATATTGTATTTCCTCCAACATATAAAGTCAGTGGAAACGGAAAACAATCAAATTTAATTCTTGTCGCTTGTGTTGTACATCCCCAAATATTCAAATACTTACATTACCTCAGTGTTGAAATGCATTTATTTATTTATTTGTTTGTTTGTTTATTTATTTAAATATTTGCTTCTTTTCCTACATTTTTAATTTACTATATCATTTTTCACAAAACATTTATTATAGCTTACCAAAATAATATGACTTTCTTTAAAAATGTAAATTGTTACAAAAGAGAGAAAAATTTAGCAAAGACTGTCTCCAGAGTTGACCTTTCTGGATTCAAATATCTCCTTTACTCCTTATTGCATTTATAATCAGTGCAAATATTGTAACTTCTCTAAATCTCGGTTTCCTAATTTGTAAAATGTGAGCCAGAGCATGTACTTCCTAGGGTATTTGAAGATTAAATGAGTTATTGCTTATAAAATGATTAACATAGAACATGGTAATTTAGTATAAGTTTGATACATGTTAATTGTTGTTATTATTAATATTATTACTGCCAAGGTAGGGGAGGGTAAAATGCAGACATATGGCCTAGCCATAGCAATTTCTTGAACTACTAAAGGTAACCCCAGAATTGTTTCTAAGCTTCCTAGTATTCAATATCATAGGAAAGCATTTTTGCCAGTTGTGCTAAGAACCTATAATTTCTATCATGAGAGCAAAACTCTTCTTGCAACTTATCTCTCAAATTCTTTTCTCAAGTAATGCTTCTTTTGGGAGCACAGAGAGAAATGTAGAAGTTAATGTGTTTGGCAACAACTCTCCAGCAAATTCCAAAGCAGATTTTCTAGCACTCATTCATATCACTGCTGGAAGTGGGTTGTGTGACGCTAAATCACAGTTTAGTAAAAGCCATTCAACAGGGGGTATACATTGTATAATGAGCCAGTGTATGCTCTAAGATTAAGTATATATATCAGGCAGTTTGCAGGCTCTCAAACTTTAAGGTGTATTAGAGTTGCCTTAAGTGTTCAAGTCCTCAGGCCAAGTCCTCAGTGACTCTGATTCAATTTTTTTTTAAAGTAGGGCCTAGGGATCTTCAGGTTAAATAAGAACCTAGGTGATTCTGATGCAGGTGGTCCAAGAAACAGTCACTCTTTCAAAAGTGTGTGTGTGTGTGTGTGCGTGTGTGTGCGCGTGTGTGTGTGTGTTCTACATAAAGCTCTAGACAAATTAGATAACTAAGCCAAAGATAATTCAAGTAAATTTATGTTTGAAAACCCTATAAAGCATGTCATCTTCTTAAAATATCAAATCGAACCGTAGTATATTAAAGGCCCTGAAGTGTTCTTCATTAGAGAAATAAATTTATCTTTATTTAACATAGCGTTCCACAGTTACATTTGTCCACAAAGCCATTTTAGCAACTAACAACTATTAATGCCTATTGCAAACACTGTCGGTGCCTGCTCTGATCCTCTCTGCTGGGCTGGTGCCCCATCCTCTAGAATCTGGGAGTGTCGACTGCAAATACAGCTTCACACTTCTAGAAGGCTGTCTCTCAGAAATGTCTAGATGGTTACACCCAGCAGTGTGCTGCATCCAGCTCATACCAGCTTGTGAGCTCCAACTGTGTTCTTCCCAATTCAGCATCCAGTGATGTCAAGTGTTGCTAGCTTGAGATTAGTCATAGCGGAATACTTGTATCATGAAAATCATCAAAGTCTACAAATCAAGGACTCCTTTTTTTTTTTTTTTTTTGAGAGCCAGTTGGTAAACAGTTACCTGAACACCTATCGCCAATGACTGACTGATCCAGGGGGTGCAAAAGTCTAACTACCTTGCCTCAACTTGTCTGAACTTCGGGCTGCCCTTCACATTCCAGAGCTTCCTGTGAGACCAGGCTGAGGCTGGACTCCAAGCAAAACTGCATCTTTCCTTTGCTGTGCCCCCTACCCTATCCTGTTTCCGTCAGTCCCCTTTATATACAGAACTATGCTAAAATAACTGCCCCACTTGCTGAGAAATCGTATGTCAGGATCTGCTTCTAGGGCACTGACCTAAGATGGTCCCCTATTGGATCTAGTGTTGTACAAAGCACACTCTCAGAAAAAGCTAAAACAGAAGGCTCAAGTTCTGTATCTGTGACATGCCATCTCTCTGTGAATAAGACTTACTTCAATCACACCTTTGTTGATTTGAATAAGAGCCGAGCAGCATGTGTAGCCCATTTGCCTGTGGATATCTTGTGTGTTGGAAATTTGCCTCATTCAATTTTCTCTGTATCCTTTATGGTCCTCATGAGCGTTGTGAATACCCAAAATGTTTTCTCAAACTGTTCTGACAATGCCTGGCAAGGGCATACTATTAGGCAGTATGGCTTGTTATTTTAGAGCATAGACTCTTGTTCATGAAACCAGATTCAATTTCATCATTTGTTTGACCTGGGGCAAGCAAGTTTGCCTATTTGCAAAATAGATATTAATGCACTTACATGAAATGTCTGCTTTGAGAATTACTTTCCTTTGCAAAATGGGGTAAATGCATTCAGCTCAAATGTTTTTATGAGTGTTCAATGTGATAATTACTATTTAACTTGGTAACTGGTACTAAGAGCCTTAATTTTTAGCAGGCATTACTGTCTAGCACAATGACTGGCACATTGTGGGCTTTTAAGAAAGTTCCTTTGGAATTTTGTTGAATATTTAGATAATAAGCTAACTTCAAACTCTTTTACAGAGACAATAATTTACTTGTAGCTAAATTATTTTCCCCATTTAAATAACCCAAAGGACCCTTCAAATCCTCTGTGGAAAAAGGCAAAACATTGAGTAACAATAAACAGACTTCTATAGGCAATATTGTTGGTGCTTTAATTGGCCTAAGAAATAGTGAAAAGAATGCAGGCAGAACATAACACAGGAACCAATTCCTAAGGAAAATGCTATCTCCTTGCATAAGTCTCATATAAAAAATGGTGATATTCTTATGTTTATTATATCTACCAGGGGCTATAGAAACTTTCTTCTTTTGGTTTATGCCAAAATTCGCCTGTAGAAATGCTCTTTTGGTTTGTGAGAAATGGAAACCCCCTCGTTTATACACACACACACACACACACACACACACACACACACACACACACACTCCTTTCTTATTATGTTCATAGAGGTTTCGAAATGCTTGAATCCAGGTTATGTCAATTCAAGTAGAGAGAGGGTATTTTTCCAAAGATTAAGAAACACAGCATTGTGCCTGTCGGATCAGACAATCTAATCCCAAGAGGTATTTAGCAAAGCTACTTGAAAAGAGGGAGGAGCTGCTTCCTATTGCTTTTAAACGGAATTTTTTACAGGAATTCTTCCCTTGGCAAGAAATTTAAAAGCACTAAATGGGATAATTCCTTCTTATTCCCTTTTTTCCCTCTCTCTCTCTCTTCCACACACAGAGACACACACAGACACACACAGACACACACACACACACACACACACACACACACACACACATCTCTACCTCTTACAATGATTCTCTCTGCAGTAACTACTTAATTGTATTACCATAGTCAGGTCATCTGAACTTCCTATGTTTTATTTCTTAATCTGAAACTATGAGGATAAAAATAGCATCCTTCTTAAAAAGAGAGAAGGCTACAAGAGAACTGAAAAAATACTCCACTCATGCTCAGTATGGTAAGTCTGTTCCAACCTGCTCACTCCTTGAGACACAACATTTGTGTGGAGAATGAGGTAGAGTTGAGTTCCAGTATCCGCTCTGCCAAGTTTGAAATTAAACCTGATCAGACCCACTCCCACTAGTTGAATATTGACTTGTTGAAAGAGCTTGCCATATATATTCATCTTTAAGCATCAATAGAACCATGTCATGTCTTATACATGTCAAAATTGAGGCAGAGGTTTGTTAAGTAAACATTATTTTTTCTCTAAAAATCAGATCCTGAGTTCTAACGCAGGTCTGTTATACATTATTTTTGGTTGACGGTGTTTGCTACATAGTGGGTCTCAAAAACTACCATTAGACATGAATTTATGCAAATATATCTAGATCCATTATTTGTTATATTTGGGCTACGGGCTTCGTTTTTTTTCCAAAGGTAGTGTGTCTTTACGCTAATGTCATCCCATCAATTCATAATTCTCAATGAGAAAAAAATGGTAAACAGTGGAAGGATGGGCATATCAATTTTACCACCTAACCTGTGTGTGCCATTTTCTCACAAGGTTGTTTTTTTAGAAGGGAGTTAATTTAGCCTGCACTTTTTCAGATAAAGAAATAAAATACAAAATTTTAACTAAGTTGACTAAGATTATACAAATAAGTTTAAGGCCTAGGACTTGATTTATGACCTATTTCTACCTCTTTGTGATGATATTTGCATTATAGAATGTTGCTCTCAATTATCCTCTAGTATTTTTGAGGGAAAAATAGTACTCAGTGATCATGTCACCCTGATGGATTATATAGGCAGAGTTTATGCAGATTTTGTAAGCCTAATATGATAAGAAAGTACTCTCCTTTGAAGAAGAAATTACTGAGTCGCTAATTTAAAATTTTATGATCTGGTACCAGAGCTATAATAACACTGAAATTTTCAGGCTAAAGAAAAATCACGAGGGCAATAATTGTGTCATTTTCAAGATAGTAGGCTATTTCAAAAGCCCCAAGCCAGATGTATTTTACCTTTGATCATATAAATGTTGAAAATAAGTTTTACCCTCTTATGTGCTGGTATAATCATTCTCTCTCTCAAGCCTTCTCTTACTCTTCACTCTGTCCTCTTTTTATTTCGGAAACTAAGCATTCAGTGCCATTTAACGTTTCTATAAACAGGCCTCTATGTTTTTGTATCAGATGTCCCTTTGCCTAGAATGTCACCACCCAGCTCCTTCTCTACCTAGTTAACAGATATGTTTAAGCAGATTATTGTTTAGATGCAGTGTGACAGTAGTCCAACTTGAAGTGTATTAAATAACAAAGAGATATATTATCATGTATAATAAGAAGTCTGGAAGCATCAGGATCCGGATTTGGTTAAAATATATTGGTTCAGTGGATATCATCAAGGACTCAGGTTCCTACCCCTTTCTTAAGGAGAATATACTGAGGATAGCAATGTTTTTTCAAGGTCCCAAGATGAAAGTCCCAATTCCAAGTGCCATATGCCACAAACGAGGAACTATTCCTTCTTGAATATTACATTTAAGGAGTAAGAAAAACCTTTTCGAGAAGCCCCTTCGCAACTTCGAAATCAGGTCTCATTGTCCAGAATTATGATACATGTCAGGACCTAAGTCTATCATTGAGAATGGAGATGACCCCACCTTAACTGCCTCAGACATATTTTAATTTACCAAGTGAAGCTGGGACTATGGCTAGAACTGCCTCTCCTGAACAACTTGACTGTAGATAATTATTAAATCAACGGTAGTTCTTTAAATAAGAAGATAGGATGAGGTGGGGAGAGCAGATTGCTATCTGGGTAGGAAACAAAACTTCTTGGTCACTGCATTTTACAAAATAAGTTAAGAGATGTTAAATTTCCTGTGAAGGTCTCTCTAGTCAAACCGGACCGAGTTAATGATATCCTTTTCTGCACTGTATATTGACCTTGTACATACCTTTACTGCTGTAATTATCCTATTGCATTATACAAAGTACAATTAAATGCGGATCTCTCCTCCCAGTAGGGAACTCCTCCTGATGGCAAAAGAGGTGTTTCATTCATCTTCATAGCCACAACGCCTAACAATGACGGGCACATAATTGGTGCTCAGTGAGTGCTTATTAAGTATAAATTTAATACATCATTTATGATAATAGTTTAAAAGAATTTTCACTTTGCTTATTTAAAAAAAATCACATTATAAATGATAGTTAAGAAATTGCAGCAACATGAAAAAGCACTACAAAATGAGAAAAAGAAAAATATAGATTTCAGCCAATGGTGATTATAAAACAAGTGTAGCAAAATATTAATAATAGAATCCATATGGTAGGTACACATTTGTTCATTATAAAATTCTTTCAAATTTTCTATGTTTGCAATTTTTATAGTAAAGTCTTGGAAAATAAAATATTTGAAACTGTTTTTTGTTTATAATTGCAATAACTATTTTGGGAACATGTAAAACAAAATAATGTAGAAAAATAAGCAATTGATTAGTCAGCATGATGAATTTGTGGGGTTCAACTTTTTCTTTTCATTTTAATTTTACTATGTGGTTTGGGGGGAGGTAATTTTTTTTTGCATAAAGAAGCCACATTGAATGCTATCATAATGGATCTGGAAGTATAGATTTTGGGGAGTTAAAAACTAATTTATACAGAGAAACCTATATTTAAGAAAGTATACTTAGCAACAAATAAAAATTTAATATAATTAATCATATAGAGAAACTTCAAATTGCATTTATAAAGCAAGATCTGACATCTGAATTTATTTTTATAATAAAAGTCACAAATATGAGAAAATGTAGAAGCAAAATGGCAATGGAAGATACTCATTACTTCCAATGTTTTTTCCTAATTCAGTTTTTATTATATAAAAGATTCAAAGTATATTAGTTTAATAAACATTTATTGATCATGTATTGTATTCCAGCCAGTGTGCCCTTCAGTCTTTGAATTGTGTCTAAAATTCTCCATCTGTGGGTAACCAGGGGAAGAATGAAATTATTCAATAAGGCTGAGCAGTGTAAAGTCCCCTCTGTCTATTATTATTATTTTTTTTTTTTGTCTTTTCTAATACTAGACTGACATCCAGGCAGTATCAATTCTATTTAATTCTCTCCGGTCTATTTATTCACTGATGACACGTATAACTTTGCACCTAAGAGCCAAGTATAGAATTTACCGACACCTGGAAAGCAGATGTGTCCAGCTAATGGCATCTCCCTTCTGCTCACCACGACCTCTCCAGTATGAAGGGCACATTTCTGCAGCTGAGACTCACCTCTAAGGTGAAAGAAAGCCCCTTCTGGTAGAGGAAATGAGATTGATAATGGGAAAGTGATCCTGCCATCAAATTAGTGCCACAATTAACAGATTAATGACCGTGATGTAGGATTTGGCTTACGGAAATGGAGAGGGGAGAATAAGCTCACTCTGAATCCCACCTGTTCCTACACTGGTACTTACCATTCTGTGTTACCATTTCAGTGCCTCGCCTAACCCAAGGATATATATGTTTTTTTGTTTGTGTGTTTGGTGTTATAAATATGAATTTATAAAAACATATATTAAATTATATATGGAGGAGGGAGAGAGAGAGAGGCTGCTGCTGCTAATGATGATAATGATTGTATTAGTTTCCTATTGCTGCTGTAACAAAATACCACAAACTCAATGGTTTAAAACAACACAAATTTATTATATGACATTCTGGAGTTCAGAAGAATGAAATGGTTCTCAGGCTAAAAATCAAAGTGTTGCCCAGGCTATGTGTTTTCTGGAGACTTTAGAAGAAAATCTTTTAGAAGAAAATCTTGTGTTTTCAAACTTATAGAGACTGCCCACCTCCCTGGTCATTTGTCCTTTGTTTACAGTATTTGTCTCATATGATAAACACTTTAAAAATATAATTTTCTCCTTTAGCAAATAAGGAAACTGGGATCCTGAGTACTAATATATTTTCAGTGGGAGGATGATAATTTTTATCTAAATCTAATGATAAAACCAACTTCTATGCTTGAATCATTACATTCTAACCCACGACTGATTTCTCAAACCATTTGAACTCAGCTTTGAAAAATAAGGAAAACAATGCACAAAATTTCGAACATCCTCAACAGTCAGAGAGAAACAAACTTGTTAGAAGACGTTTATACGAAAGAGGCAATCTCTGATTAGTGGACATCAAGTTGTGTCTTTTGTCTCCTTAAATGCTGCTGGCAGGAGAAGGCTCCTGCAGATGAGCTAGTAGCCAAAAGATGAATTCACTAATTTATTCAACACCATTAAGCAGCCAAAACTATATGGCAAACAGAGCCTCAGTTGCAGAAAATGATGGGCCATAAGTGTTTCGGTTTCTATCTTTGTGGAGCCTTTGCATGAACTGGGAAAGCAAACATGTATCAAATAGCCAAATAGGTATTATCCTTTGACCCTGATATGTGCAATCGGGCAGGGATCGATCAATGTGGGGGTGGGGGTGGGGTGAAAAAAGACTTTTTGAAGTGAAATTAGAAACTAGATAGGAATTGACCAGGCTAAGATGGACAGGTAGAACTTCCCACTTGAGAGAACAGAGTGGGCAAAAGGAGAGGGAAGTTGGGATTCTCAATTAGGACACAAGTGTTGATAGAGGACATGAACAAAAGTCTCTCCCTAGAGAACAAAAATCAGCACCGGGCAGGCAGGTTTGCACTCAGCACAAAGGTGTTTAAGGACAGGAGGGCAACAGTTATGTCGTCACATGACAAGACATTTCAGGAAGGTCTAGGTTGCTCCAAGTGCCAGGTGTGACCCAGCCTTTCCCTGGGAACCATCTGGCATACCAGATTCAGAGCACGGCTCTCGTCACATCAGATCGTTTTATTAGGTTAGATCTTGAAAACATGTGCTCCATCCCATGATGCTGAGTTTGGCGTTTGACTTCGTTGCTCCCCAGGGAGAGCAAGCCTTCGGGGGCATCAGAAGAGGCCACGTTAATCACTTAGGTAATTTACAGCTGTTGTAACATAATGGCACCCCAGCGCCTTACAGAGTTAGCTTTCACCGCATTGAAAGAGGGGAATGATGGTAATTAAAAATGGCATTTCCAATTAGTGGGAGGTTAATTAGTGAGTGGCTGGAAGGACTGAGGAGCCCAGGTCTCATTTCCCAATCAGCTGCTCCCTTGCAACTGGCTCCAGGGCTCTCTACTTTTGTCTTGCCTACAGGGTAGCTATGGACCTTGAGGCAAGTTTCTACAGTGTAGTTGACGGCAAAATAACTTTTGATGAGGAGAGCAGCTGATGTAGTCTTAGAATCTCAGTGTTTGGTATGAAAAAGCTATAAGACTGAATGAACCACATGGACAACTCCAGTTCAACACACTTGCACAACTCAGCGAAGTAAGAGAAATAGGCTTCTGAGAATCCAAAGTTGCCAGTGTACTTTATTTCTATGAGAATTCTCAAACCTCTCTCGGAGCCTGTTTATTTTTGTTTTACAGACAGTCAAAGCTATTGTGATTATTTTGGGTAGCAATATAAAAGTAAGTGACACCAGATTAACAACAGAGATAAATGACTACTAGCTCGTATTCTGACAGTAGAGAGGAGTGAGTTAAAAGACAAAAATAATTATGAGTAAACTCATAAAAATCAAAGAAGAAAGTAAATTTTTTTTAAAAAAGTAATAAAATACCAAGAATTAGTTAAGAATGGGAGCCTATCCCTATTTCAAAAGGCAGAAAATGGTTATGCATGTCTCTTTTGCCGCCTAGTTTGTAATAATCTTCTGTATTTTATCTTTGCAAGATGACTCAGGATTATCATTAAATTTATTTTTATCTATTTAATTAGGCTGAAAATGTTTCTATAAGACTTCACACACTTGACTATCTTCTTAATCATCAAACGTTTAACACAGAGAAGGACTATGGGTATGTGTGTTCATGTCTGTGCAATGCAGTGTAGCATTGCTTGTCCTCTTAATTATCAAAAATTTGTCATAATGAAAGACTAATCCCCGTGACCCCCTTTCAATGAGTAAAGTTTGGATAGCATAGAAGCTTTATACTATATAAGACATCTTTATATTCCCTATAGGATACACTTTGTAAATTTAAGAAATCATAATTTTTAAAGGTCAATGAACATTTCCGTTTTTTTTTAGGACAGAATCATTTTTAACATTACACAGACCTTCTGGAAGTAACTCAAGAGCTATTAGGGAGAATTTGGTGGGGAGAGAGGAAGGTCCCTATCTACCAATGAACCAAAATGTGCCTTTTTAAATGTGTTTGTATAATGACTCTCTATTTAATATCTATTTAAAAAGTGTTCAGATAATTGTTTTTAGAAGTATTTGATTAATTGCTTAAGAGAAGGAGAATTTTAGGTTAAGGACCTACTATGTGTCAGCTACTTTATATCCATTATCTTAGATAGCCAGTA